>NW_026999334.1:1518640-1755656 GCF_037126465.1 Ornithodoros turicata | reverse complement strand
ATGAATCGATCTGAAACCGTACTGAAGCATGTCAAAAATAAGTATGCCTGCTTTGCTCTATCCAAAGTCACAGCAGTGTTCCAGTTAATACACAACACAAAGAAAATTTGTCACTACATAACTGCATTACCAGTTAGCAGAACTACATTAACTTTTCAAACCACGACCAATCAGACTGGCACCGTTTCCTTCTCATTAATTAATGAGTTCAAGCATTCAAATAAACAACGCCGTTTTAAACTAATTTACTTCACCTGTATACTATGTCCTTCGGCTGCAGGACACGTACGCAAATGACTATCACTGGAAGCTCCCATGATGACACTCTCTGGATCTCCTCCGAGCATTACATCACGGACGAGGACGCGATAGCACTTTCAGGACGTCCTGAGGATCGCGAGTGTTACTTTACCCCAAGAACACACTGTCATCCCAGGGCTATCTTAAAGTTGTCAGATGAGGCAGGGATGGCAGCCCTGAGATCACAAAACCTGATCCTCAGAGTATCATAATACTGCCACTTTGGCATATATGAGATGACGTCCCTCACGTCCAGATGCTGTCCCTCGCTCATCCTCAGGGGTCAGTTTAGGGTAGTTTAAGTACACATGGGGGAGATAACTTTCCTTGATTTCCTTGTTTCGACTTGTTTTACTTTGCTATTTCTGGCCCGCACACTCGCCATGTGCTTACACAAGTTACATCAAATTACAATGACACCAGAGTTATGGCAGCATTTTTTGTTCCAGTGATAATCAAAATCCTGTCAGGGGCACTAAGTCCGCGAAACCCACTAGGAAAGGTACTCTCATTATCTTCCGGAGCCAAAACAGACACTATTTATTGCTTATATCGGTGACTTGGTTGGGAAATTCATTTTTGCAACACATTGAGTCAATGAGAAACAAGATTCATCTCTAGTGAGTTTGTATGGGTTTTATTCAGTGTGGTTGGAATTGGACCCCGTTGGTTTTTGTTAGCAGATCGTCCTTTAATAGAATAACGTGCAAAGAGAGCGAGACTCGCACCACAGATAAAACGAAGAGAAAGAAAAACTTAAATCCGTTGTTAGCGTTATCCAACATTCCAACTCGTTAACAACGATTCCCTACAATCCCCACTTGAGCTCTCAGTCGTTCGAAGTTTTGTTTGCAAAGAGCTTTCGTGAAACAGTCCGCTGCCATATTCTTGGTGTCGCAGTATTCGAGTCGAATTACCTTTTGACTAACCAAGTCACGAATAAAATGGTAGCGAATGTCTATGTGCTTCGTCCGAGTGTTGGAGGCGGCATCCACGGTGAGCCTGATGCACCCTTGATTGTCTTCGTAAATAACCATTGGTTCAGCCTGTGGCGCTCCCAAATCCAGTAACAGCTGACGTAACCAAAGCAGTTCCTGAGAAGCACTCGCTGCGGCAACGTATTCAGCTTCGGTGGATGATAATGCAACACAGAGTTGCTTTCGGCTGCCCCAAGGCACACTGCTCTCACCAAGCTTATACAAGAAACCCGATGTTGATTTCCGGTCTTGAGGGCTCCTGCCCAATCAGCGTCGGCGTAGCAGGAAAGCTTGAGTACTGCAGTTACTGGTAATTTCAGTTTCATGTCCTTAGTATGGTTGAGGTAACGTACTCGTTTTAGTGCGTTCCAGTCTCTCTGGCGTGGACAGCTAACTCATCTGCACAAGACGCCTAGCGCAAACGCTATATCTGGCCGTGTTGTCGTCGATATATGCAGTAAAGCCCCAACTGCTTCTTTGTACTTATGACTTGTTGGTAACACATCCTCGTCTCCTCTACACTGGAGATAGCCTGCGTCCATAGGAGTGGCAGCGCCCCTTGCGTCCTCATGCCATATCGACTTAGGAGGCCGCCGATTTTGTTGCGTTGACTGAGAACGAAACTCCCGTCCGTGATTCAACAGTTCTTGTAGCTCTTGAGTACAACCGTCATTCTCATGTGCAATGATTATGTCGTCCAAATATGCTAGTACATACAACCAACTGCCTCTGGTTGAGGCAAGGATCCGCTTTGCTTCTGCACAAGCCATATTCAAGTTGCACTTCGTTAAGCCTTTCGTTCCAAGCTCTAGCGGCTTGTTTGAGTTCGTAGATGGATTTCTTCAGTTTGCACACGAAGTGGCCTTCTCCATCTTTTACGTAGCCCTCTGGTTGTGACATGTAGATGTCCTCTTCAAGGTTTCCATGCAGAAAGGCTGTGTTTACATCACAATGCTTGACTTTCATCCCCTGTGCGGCTGCGACTGTTAGTACTGCTCTAAAAGTGGCCTGCCTTGCAACAGGTGCAACTGTGGCGTCGTAATCAACACCATATTTCTGAGAGTAGACTTTCGCAACAAGTGTCGCCTTGTACCTTTCAATTTTCCCGTCTTTGTCACGTTTCTTTTTAAAAACCCACTTGCAACCTATTGCTTTCCACACCTCTGGCAATAAGACACGCTCCCAGGTTCCCGTACTGCATAAGGATCGCATTTCTTCGTCTGTTGCCTTTATCCACTTCTCTTTTTCATGTTCTGGCATCATTTGTATGTCTTCCCAACATTCCGGATTTGAGAGATCTCCTTCAAAAGCGACGTAGGAGAAGCGCTCCGGCGGTACACCTTTGTTCGTTCTTTTCGATCGCCGAACTACATTCTGCTCGTCTTGCTGTGCGGATTGCTCTCCTATTGTAACCTCCACACTGTTAGTCACAGTGTCTTGTTCCACTTCAACGGGACGGTGAAAGACTGGCGCGTCCATTACTATGACGTTTGGACACCCGTAGAAATCTGGTTCCACGCAATTTTCGTCGATTACGACAGAACGGCTAATAGACACTCTGTTGTCAGGATGGGGAATCCTGTATCTTTTCTGTCGGTCGCTGTACCCCACGAAGATACCTTCTTCCGCGCATCTGTCGCACTTCCTGCGCTTTTCTTTCGGATAATGTACAAAAAGCTTTGCTGCCGAAAATTCGCAAGTGACTGATATGGGTCTTCTGTCCAGTCCAGAGTTCAAAAGGTGTGTTCGTCGCAGCCCTTGCAGGTAGCCTATTCTGTAAGTAGCACGCAGTTGAAATAGCTTCCCCCCAGTACATCTCCGGAAGCTTCGTCTCAAAAAGCATACTACGAGCGCTTTCACAAAGCGTTCTATTTTTCCTCTCTGCGACACCGTTTTGCTCTGGATTGTAGGGTACGGTAGACTGGAATTGAATTCCATGCTTCTTGAGGATTGCTTGCGTTTTGCTGCCCGTGGACTCTGTCCCATTGTCACTGCGAAGTACAATCGGTCGTTTTCCAAATCCATTTTGCACATACGTTATGTACTCTTCTAGCCGGTCCGGAACTTCTAGCTTTGACTGTAGCAAGTAAACAACCGTATACCTCGAATAGTCGTCAATAAATGAGATGAAGTATCTCATTTTGCCAACTGTGGCGGTCTGCATTGGACCACACACATCGCAATGTACCAAGTCTAGTAACTCTCGAGATTGTTTCTTGCTCACTTCTGGAAAGGGTTTCCTCATCATCTTTCCTTTCAGACAACTTGAGCACTTCAACAGCTTGTCGCAGTCCCGTATGTGGATGCCTTCAGCAAGATCATCGCGGACGAGCGTTCTCACCGCTTCCGGATCTCTGTGACCAAGCCTCCGGTGCCACGTATGAATGCACTCAGCGTGATCTCTTCGAGTTGCAGCACATCTGTCTTCCTTGCATTCCAGCTGATAAAGACCATTGCTTAAAGAGCCCTTGGCTAGAAGAATGTCGCCGTTTGTGACAGTGCAGACGCCACCGTCGAATGTCACCCTGTGGCCGCGATCTGTAAGTTTCCTGACCGAGAGGAGATTCATTTCAAGCGATGGAACATATAGTACGTCGTGTACTTGTATGCGGCGAGTTGATACTGCAGCACACTCGATAAAACAGCTTCCAATGCCTTCTGATGCAACACTCTGACCATTGGCCACAACCGCTGAATCTGACTTCTGCTCCGTAAATTTAGTGAAAAAGTTCCTGTCGCTAGTCATATGACTCGTGGCTCCGGAGTCTATACACCACCCACCCTGGACATTAGCAGCAGCACCGGCCAAAGCTGTTTCTTCTTCCGGGTTGATTGCGCTTGTGGCCTTCGAAATAAGTTGTCTTCCTCTCTTGCTTGTAGCAGTAGCAGTCCTTCTTGACATGTCCTTGTCTTTTGCAAAAGAAACACTCCCTAGTTTCTTTCTCTCCTTCGCTGAAACCCTTGAACTGTGTGGTTTGTGCCTTCAGCACTGACTCCATGCATTGCGGGGTTTCTGATCTTCTCCTGAATTCATCTACGAGTTTTCCGTTGACATACTCGAGTGTGAACTCACTTTCAGGACGTGCATCAAGCGCTGTGATCAAGGTCGCATAATCTTGAGGGAGTCCGCTCAGTAGTAGTGCAGCTACTTGGAAATCGGTGATCTCTTGCTCCATCCCTCGTAAGCGCTCTACAAGACTCAAAGTCTTCCTAATGTAGTTTTGCATCTCTTGTCCGGGCATCTCTTGTCTGAGCCGCGACTGGTAAAGCTTACGCAACAGGCACAGTTTGTTGCTCATATTTATCCGCTCATGGAGCTTCTGTAGCGCTTTCCACATTTCTTTCGCTGTCGTCGCCTTGCAGATATGGATTATTTGATTGTCCTCGATGCTAAGCGAGATTGTACTCTGTACCTTTTGATCATTCCATATCCACTCCGCTGAAGGAGTTGTGGGCGTCTCTTCTTCGACATACTTCCAGTTACCTTCCCTTATCAGAAGCATCCGCATCTTGAACTTCCACGCCTGATAATTGTCGTCCTCCAGCTTCGCTACGGTGAACTTATTTGGTTCCACCATTCCTGACTACCATCCAACCTGGAGAAATGTTAACCTTGCGGAGGCTATACTGAAACCGTCCTGGAAATGACCTGTACAGCTAACCAAGAGCCCATAACCCGTTAGCAGATCGTACTTTAATAGAATAACGTGCAAAGAGGGCAAACCTCGCACCACAGATAAAACGAAGAGAAAGAAAAACTTCAATCCGTTGTTAGCGTTACCCAACAGTTTTTACAAAATGTCTGCGTTGAGACCCATTATATTAAACACAACTGGCATTTTAATGTTTGTTCCAAATCATCTATTGGGAATTGGAATTTCAGCGCATTTTCAATTATATTTCGCAGCGTGATATCCAACAGAATTCAACGAGTTTTTGGCGAGTTTTCAATGGGACCATTTCTAGCAGGAAAGGTAAACCCATCGGCCTAGGCAGGGCCAAGAGACCGGCCGCCAACATTAAAAGATTCTACCCTTCAACTTACGTCCCCTCGTCACAGTAGTAACACCTTAGGAGTGGGGGCCGTGCTGGCGTCGCTCACAAAACACCAGCAAACATGATGCCCCCTACGGGGTATTCTTACATGCCGCAGCCCCTTGATCCTATTCACACCCTAATAGCTGCAGATCTTATGCTACTTACTTCAAGTTCATAAATTGTTATGACAGATGAGCTGTCGTTTCGCCCTTGTATAGGCGCCCACGCGACTTTCGTTAAGCATTGGAAACAACAACTGATATGGTAACAGCTGGTACAACATACTAGCGACATTGTGAGATGGTCAGATTAGCAGCTCGCGTGCAGCCGGATAGAGTTATGGTGAAAGGAATGATAACTAGGCATTTCCAACGAGCGTGTGCTCTTACGTGTCATGATTTGTTTTGGAACCTGAATTCAGGTTGACTACAGGCGTGTTCACGGGAAAGGCCGAATGACCATGGATTAACGAGTAATGTTCAGGTATTTTCGCGTTGAAAATGAGGATAACCAAACTTAATGGGTAAGCAAAGGAGCTGGAGATGATAAGAAAACCCTTCGCTTACTGTCTAGGGGGCACACCCGCATTTTGCCCGCCACATACAATTTCTACCACCAAAACGCCACTGCACCAGTGTCTGCGGGTAGCCCCGTGTATCCCTGCATTTGCGATAGCCTCCACCAATAAACGCGCGCACAAACTAGAATGTTTTTCAACATTCCACCTATGAAGCTTATATTCTGCATACCTGAGCCTGGCATCAACGACGGCTTGTACACCTTCTCCCATGGGACAGGTGCTGGCAAAATGCCAGGCGGTCTCCGTTAATTGCATGGCTAGGCAGGCGATGTAGTCGTCGCTCCATAGCTTCTTGTCTTCGCATCCTGGCATTGTCAGGTTCCAACGCTCGACACCCAGAGCCCGCATTGGTGCCGTTTCCAAGACTTTCATGGCCTCCTTTGTCCCTACAGTTGAATGCGATACGCCTAACATTGAGGCAAATAGGCGTAATATATGCTCGTAGGAACAGGCGCGGTTTATTTTAACCTTCCCCTAGGTTGATTCGTTTTTGGGTGATTCCGTCTGAACTTAGTCAAGGTGGTCCGGACACCATCAGTAATTTTTATGGAAAAAAATATACGTTGTAGCCTAACACAGATTGAGAACGGAACACAAGTATTTTTTTCTCTAGTTTCCGTAGTTCCCGAGAAAACAAAAATCCGAAAGAATATGGCATGTCCGACGCACTTCCAGGCATAGCGAATCTGGCGTTCAATATCTTCTCAATGAACGCGTTCACTGCTTTGATTTTCTTTTCCCGCACTGTCAGTTACGTTGGCTTCTAGTGCGTGGGTTCAGTTCCGGTGGGGATTTTTTTATTTGGAGCTAAAAATACGCAAAGTTGGTGGCGACGACGAAAATCTCTCATATTCTTGCGCCTATTGCGGCACTTGTGTAGATGCCGGTGAAACGAGACAGGAATTGCCATGTAGCGGCGACTGAGCTATATAATTTGGTATGAAAGTTAAGTGTGTAGGCCGGGTTGCTGTCACGCACATAGGCGTCAACAACACGTGACATTCGCCAAAATGCGGTTTTTGAGCGCTCATAGACTGGTATGCGTGCGTGAGAGATATCCGTCGAACCAATCTGTCCGCATGCAATCTGTCCCCCCTGCGACAGTGTTTTCCCTCCCCTACACACAGAGGAAAGGAAAACGGGAGCGCTTCTACTTGAGCTTCGGAAAACGACCACCAGATCGCCTTACTTCAAGGCCCTTTCCTCGCGCTATAACTCTCGATTTTTGTTCTGAAAACGGTAATGTTACCAGTGACTCCAAGGGATCCGATGTTCTCATTGGGTCAATTTTCTATCGTTGATAATTAAAAAGTTAATTAACGAACGTTAATTAATGCGTCGACAGAGAAGCTTGCCTGTGCCCTCTTAAGGTGGACCTTTAGGCGTGTAGTACATTGCCATTGGTTAAAACTGGGAAAAAGTGATTTTTCTAGTTTTAAAAATTGCTTCTGTTGTTATGGTGGACATCATGTGTGTGTGTCTGTGTGTGTGTGTGTACATCTATACCGTAGAGTACCTTCGATAGCAGTCTGCAGATCACGAGGATCCGAGAAATATCTCGGGTCAATGATGGGATGGTCTGTATAACGTGCGCTTTTCAGTGTAACCCGGCCTCTGGAAGCTGGTCTCAAAACTATTGGGACGATCATGAAGGAATTCTTGTCCCTGTTCGGCTTGTAGTACCTGTCGTACACCTGTAACACGATCAACAGGAAGTTTATAAGACTGAGGAATCATCAGTCAACTCACGAGGGAATACTAAACGGCACCCCGTTCAGGTCACTTTAACGCACAAACAAAATCCCTGCTATAGTTTTGGTCAACCAACCGAGGAGGACTAAGGCGACAGGAGCTGGCTTGCAAATGACGACCGTAATTTTAAGAATGTATTGCGGCTGCACGGTGACGCTCCGAGTTCCCTCGCAACCGCATGAGACATTTCTCAAGCGTTTATCGAGCATCCTGCCGCGGCGTTTGGCGAGCGTCAAGCCAAGGCATCGTGCAACAATACGCGCGCGTGGTTTCGAACCACCGGCGGTGAAAGCGGTGCCCAAGAAGTGGCCAATCAGAGAGGAGTTGAAGAGCAGCATCCAGTTGCGCGGGTTTCTTGTTTTCTATCCTGCAAAAAATGGCGACTCTCGGAACGACCTGTGTACTAGTGAATGAGAAGGTTATTGCGGAAGTTTTTTTTTTTTATTTCGTGGTACGTTAAAGGCCCTTGGGCACCACATAACGGACGGCGGACACAGCACATATAATAACCTATAAGAATATGTAACACACTATGCACATACTATATGGGTTAACATGGGTTATACAATTATAAATTTACGAAGACACAAAAAGTACCGACTTCAGCTACACACTGTTCTTTCATTGTCCCCTATGATGAGTGCGGTGATTGTTTTTTTGAATTCTAAAGGATCATGAAGCACTGCAATGTTACGAGGTAAATCATTCCAACATTTCGCTATGTAACAACCAAATGAGTTAAGGAAGAAATCATGGTGGCAATGTGTTAGTTCAACCTTTTAGTCAAGATCCAGTTTTGCAGTTATAAACGCCGCATTTCTTAAAAAGTGTGTGCTTGAGATTCTACAATTTTACGATAGATTTAGAAGCTTGAGAGTTGTGGGACATCAACAGTCCCAGCTACAAAAATGCAAAACTGAAGGCGCAGTTGTGACAGCAAATGCGAAAGCCTTGAAGTGGCTGGTAAGTTAGCGTGACGTTGCGGAACACTGTGAAGTACAGTGCCGTTCGTCTGTTTTTCTCTGTGGTTGATGAAGTGCAATGACGCTGGAAGAACCTAAAAGGCAGATTTGGCAGGCGCTTCGAAAGCCCTCCGAAAGGCACGTAGGCGCGGTGTTGGGGCAGACGTGGTCGAAGGTGTCTCTGAATGAAGCGTGAACTGGCCGTACATTCAACAAATGCATTTCCTGATGGATGTTTTTCAAAGGTATGCTTTTGTGTGTTTGTGGAATGTTCTGCGGATTTCTGCTGTTGCGTGTTGTAAATATTTCTTAAAGAGCACAGTTTACGTGAGATGGCTATGGGGTTCTCCATTTTAGTGGCAAATCGAGCATACTTCCAAGCAGGGGCGGATCCAGGGAAGATCCTCGGGGGGTGGGGGGGGGGGGCACTAAAAAAACAGAGAAGACGGGGGGGGTTGCCATGTAAGACGGCGAGCTGCTGCGCTTTCATTTCACACCAGAACTTTATTTATGATCTACATGTTGCGAACCTTATTAAGCTTTAGAGAAACGCCACCGTGCGGCAGGACAATCTGCAGGAATGGGGGGTAGAGGTATGTCTCAGGGGGGGCAGCCCCCCCCCCCCCCCCTGGATCCGCCCCTGCTTCCAAGTACCCGTGCCTTCCTCAAAAGGAGAGACTCTACATCGGTTTCAGTTGTATTCCATCAGTCGCTTTTAGATCTATATATAAAACATCGTCAGAAATAACTACTGGGTCTGCCAGCACTCACTGATGTGAAATGACTGAACACTTGGAACGCAAGCAGTCACCAGGTAATCTGCTGCATACATGATAGGATATGAATCTTCCTAATAGGACCCTCATGAGTCATAGTCCTCACAGGAACTACTCAGAACAGGGCGACTCGCTTTATTCTCTCAAACTATGCTTCTCATTCAACTGTCTTTGCTGTATAAGGCTTTACATAACCACCCAGTCTTCTCGTTTTACGTCGCAGATTCTTCCGGTGTTCTTCCCCTTAAATTCCTTCACGCATACTCCGTTTCTGGCACTTACATCCTGCCTGCACCGCGTGTCTCATACGCCTTGACCACTCCATGAAAGTCAGCCGTCCCTCTCATACTTCTCATACTTCATATTATCCAGAATTATTCTTTCCACTAAGTGACAGAGACTGAAGTAACTTGCAGAGGGGCCTCGGGAGGACTTTGTGCATTATTTCTCGAAAAACACCTGACCCTTCACATTTAAATGCGGCGGACATATTCCGATGAAGACGGCTCGAGGAACCCACCGCTATTTCACTACTTCACTATTCGGAATTAAAATAAACAGATGAGTAACGATAGTACCCGTGAATGAAGTTCCGGTCTGCCATTTATTCAATTTGTGCGAGACCGTCGCTTTAAATGTTATTCCACATATCCACGTGTGCAGTGTGTTTACTCACTTCTTGCTTGACGCCTAGGAACTTGGATGCAACTTCCCCTTCTTTCGTTGCTAGCGAAAGCGACACAAGGAAGGCCTGCGTGTCAGGACGATCCAGTCCGGAAGAGGCCAAAGCACTGTTGAGGAATGCTTGATTTTCCGCACCAGCCGCAACAGCCAAGGGACCTGCACAGGACTGAGCTGAACAGAGTGGGATCCACGACAGAGAAGAATCTCGACGAAGCATCGAAAGCCGCGTAAATACAAGACAGCCGTCATATTTTTCTATGCACTAAACGGAACGAGCCAAAAAATGGTATCGCAAGAAATGCCTTTCCATTGGAACCAGTCTCCACACGTAGAATTACAGTGTACGAGACAAAATAACAATGATAATAATTTCTGACTTGCTTTCGGATATGATAATAAGCCATTACCACAGCTGGCCTACGCGTGGGTTCATGTCGCCCACCTGCGGAGAACACCTCGGTCGCATGATCACTCGAATCTCGGGAGAAGGCACACACAATAACAAATCTATGCAATGTGCATCATGAAAACAGATCCATCCGTCCTCCAGCAGGCTCGCACCCTGATGCACATGCCCGACCACGTCACGAAAATTCTACTTCAAGCATGGGGCAGACAGGACATTCTTGCAATTGTATTTTTAGTGTGCACCCTAATATTCATATTTCCGACAGCTATTAGCTACAAATCTCTTAAAACTTGTTTACATCAGACTTGAGTTAATCACAAGGCGTGTTATGGCATGGGTGCATTTGTTTGATGCCGTAAACCTTGGAAAACTCGTAAACTGTTAACACATTGGGATTTAATGAACGCCAGTGCACGCCACTGTAAATACATCATACGACGGAATGAATGAAGAACGAAAAGAAAGAAGTATCTCTCAGACAAGCTCCAAAAGTTGGTGTGATATAATTCGAGGTAAATATTTCAAACTGGGCGAAGGGAAATGTATTGTAAGCGTCGGGTGACCTCAGGAAACAAATCGCACATATTTGGCTCTATACGCCGAGCGGCCAAGTGCGAACAAGGTGGTATGACTCGCTCTCACGCTTTGGGTTTGTCACCTAGTTTTTCTCGCACTTCTGTCGTTAATTTGTCAAATGCTTGACTTATGCGTGTATAATCGCAGGAAAGAATGTCCTCGCGAGATTATACGGCCAGCACACAAACCACTAAGCCACGCGAGCTGATAAGGAATCCCGGTGGCAGCTGCGCTGCGTGGACAGGGGTTGGATTCGCAAAAAGCTCGTGCGACAGAAGCTGTCGTAACTCTGTCGTACGGGAAAGTTAAGACGAAGTGTAGATTCACGAAGGGCGCGCGTGGCAAAATCGTCGCAGCTTACGGCGGAATGCTGCCAGAGCTCCCGAGCAGTCTTACGAAGAAAGATGACGGTGTATTTGGCAGCGGTGGATTTGGAGACCGCAAACAAGGACTCCGTAATACGCGCCCACGCATTGCACTTTGTCACAGAAGCTTCCAGACCATCCCCGTGGCGTCAATGACGCACTTTTTTGCTTGGTAACCTTCAAAAATGCTTAAATTTTGTGCTCCGGATTGTTTAAGCATCCTCTGCCCTAAGACACCCCCCAAAATCGTGTAACACTCCTCCAAATTGTCATAAAATTGTCAAAAAAAGCCATAAAAGCTGCAAATATGGGTGCCGCACACCCCCTACAGAACAGGCTCCCCCCCCCCCCAAGAGGAACATACTGGGAATACCCCTGCTGGGTCGTCGAACGCGTTTCGCCTGTGATTGCATGGCATCCATTGTGGATACCGAAAGACACCCATGTAGCGAGAGCACGTGTAGGAACAGCACACTTGAGGCGACTCCTTCTTCTTCTAACGGGACTATTATTGGTACGATTGGTACGACTGGATCGATTTTCGTACTTGATACCATAGTGAAACATAGTCTCGCATTCGTTGCCTCTTTCTCTCCTGGTTGCGTGTGACATGAAATGAGCAACTTCCTCTTCCTCCTCAAAGGCGGTACCCTCTCCACTACGATAGCTTTGTGAATCGTGCTTGCGACGGCGTCGTACGTGTGTCGTAGGCTGCGGCGTCTTAGCGCATCTTAGCGTTACTTACGATCGCAGAGCCGTAGCGATGAGGATGCAAGAGGGGCAGCCGTCCTGGGCGCCTTCGTCAGAGAGGGCGCCGAACAGCCCTCATAGGATGGCTGGGCAGTATAAAGTAGGAATGAACAGAATTTGAATTTACGGTCTCGGCATTGGAAATGGGAGTTTTCTTTTCTTTGTTTACAACGCTTCTGTCGGCAGTGCGCGGGGGAGGGGGTGCTTCAGATTTGCCCTGTCACCGGCGCAAGCTGGCCTCGCGACGCTTCAGTGTCTGGGTTTTGTCTTTGGTTTTCAGACCACAGCTTTCCCTCAGACGCTTTCAGGAACATGCCGTTAGGGTTCCCTCAGAAGTCGGCCGTTCTCCCGGTTAGCCAACAACAGCAAGCCCTTTCACCACCCTCGCGAATTAAGTGGTGCGCTTGTGGAAGTTCAAACACGTATGGGAGCCTCGGTATGGAGAATTGCGTTTTAGAGAGTGAATGGAACATTTTGAAAAACGCTGTCCTGGCGAACTAAGGTTTTCGTTTTGATGACGAAAGTGTCCGGCGAAACAACATCTGTGTAAGTAAGCAATGTGTACTATTTCCGGTACTATAAATACAGCAGAGCAGACGGTTTCGTTTATTCCGACTATTCCGTAATGATTCTTCGTCTCCAATGTTACAACGAGCAGAGTACAATTAGCTCATCAAACTCAAAGCCTAAAGTGTCTATGGTTTGTCCTCAATCAAATATTATGCATCTGAAGGTCTCATGGTACCCAAAGATGAAGTTGGAGCAACATCTAGTACAATATCACTTTGGATACCTGTCTTATTCACTCTTCTTTCCCGCCGCGACCAGCATTAAAAAGTAAAGTTCAGTCCTGCATCGAACAGCTATCTATTACCATAGCGGACTTTCTTGTGTGTTTTACATTGAAGATTACTATTCTTGGAGGTGCGTACAATGTCGTTGTAGCGCGTAGCTAAGTGTGTTTTGTTTAATTTGCAGTTGTTACATTTTAAGAGGCCCGCTCCGAAAGGGGCCGCCAAGCAGGGGCAGACACCAACATGGAGGAAAAACTGTCCACGCAAAATTTCAACGTTACGCTACGTAGCAGAGCTGCGGCTTCCATGCATACTTCGTGCAAGGAATCCCGGAAGACATCGGACATGAGCATACCTGTTGCGCCACCACCACCACCACTCTTCTATGGCCGGTAAGGCGGTTGTTCATTCGTTGGCCGGTTTCACCAACGTATTGCATAGAGCAGTCGCCGCATTCAATGCAGGATATGACATTGGAGCTTGTGCGTACGATTGGCGCGCGATTGACGATGACGATTGACAATCGACGTACGAGTTTGATATGCGTACGAGACTGCACGATATTGGCGTGCGTGCAGCCTTTTGTCATTTGGGGGCCCTGTCCTCCGGTCGTTTCCTCCTCACCGCACGAGTAACCAAAGAACCGCGGCCGGTGAGTGAGGGGTGTAAACCTTGAGTGCCACAGTTTGCTCCATGTAACAAGGCGCTGAGTAGACAAATATTATATATTAACAAGCGGCGTTTGCGTATAGTCAGAAGTAGACGGTACCAGATCTGTTGATTATGTAGTCCGTAACCATAGATAGATTTCTCGTGTTGATGCCATGGTTTCCGCGCATCGTTGCTGATACTCCTCCGATAATAGGATGGTCCTGAAGGTTTTCGCCCACTGGCAGGTCTGCGAGCAGTGGAATCTGTAGGGGAGATGAGATAGCAACGACGTTCGCTTAGCCCTGTTCACTCGATGTGTTTTAGCTTTATTATGCATTCCATGTGGGCTTCAATGCACCACACCCATTCAATAGAGATGTGTGCGTTGACGGAGTTTGCTTGTTACGTCGTGCCAAACGACACTAAAGCGTCAAATATGACCGAGTTCCTTTTACTTCGCTCAAACTATTTTTCATCACATGTACTGCAGGGTTCCTCTTAGATAAAAAAGTTTAAAGTATGTAAGTCAGGGCTTTACATCCTGAGGCAACTGCGACCATTAGCGACGCCACACTGGTCGTGCCTGCGTATTAATTTTGTTCACCGGAGGGTTCGAACATGTGTCGAAATCCCGAAACGCGTTGCTGATACTCCTTCGGGAAACACGGCACACCGTATTTAAGGTCCCTCACGAGAGACGACGTGTCAAGCCAACTTGTACCCTTCCACCAAGTTGCGACTGTCGTCGGCGAGATTTGAGCCCGCGATCTTCAGATCAGCAGGCGGGTACGCTAACGAGGGTGGCATCGAGATCCAATGTGCAAAGAAAACTAAAGACACGGCTCAAATGCTTTCCGACATGTCATCAGTAAGGTGTTCCTCAGTGTTTGTGCCTGCACGAGTCTCTCAGATTTTTCTCAGGTACTTCATTGTGGGAATTTATACTTGAATTGCGGACATGCATGTTGCAGTTCCAATTCGCGGCATTCAGCTCAATCCAACTGTTAATATTGCTCATTCTGACCCTGTTTCGCAAACTGCTCTCCAAGAAGAACCTTATACAGGGTCCCAGAAAACGTGTCATTGAATTATAATAAAAAAAACTACGCCACCTAGAATCATGTGGTCAACGCTATTTGTTCTTATTAGGTTTTTGGCACCATCTAAAGTTAATGTCATGTACCCCAAGTTTAATTATGTAAATATTTGCGAACTGAACTCGGAAATTTGCCAAGTAAAGGTTACCTTTTTACTCCTCCACTGTGAAGAGGCTGCCGAATTTACTCAAATTCATGATAATTGACAGTAATATTCACGAGCTATCCCACTGGAAAAAATTGCCGTATATCTTGCTTTTCGGAACACCGGATCATAACGCACGGTGACTTTATGAGGCAATCGCTCGCAGTCCGACTAAAGGAGGTTCCGAACCCAGCCCACTGAGTGATAGAAAAAAAGTAACAGTTTCTAAAATTGGGAGAGGGAAAGCATTATCCCAGCGAAAGTCGGACGTGATAAGCCGTGGCTGTGTTATCTCTTTCTGCGATGCCGGGGTGGGCTGTGTTTCCAACCTCCTTTCGTCGGACTGACAAAGACTGCATTGAAAAATTCATCGTGCGATTTTCCGTGCGACCTCCGTAGAGCATGATGTTAGGCTATTTTTCCCGATGGGATAGCTACTGAATATCCCTGTCAATTATCATTAATTTGAGTAAATTAGACACGCTCTTCACATTGGTGGGGTAAAAAAGTGACCTTTACTAGGCGAATTTCCGACTTAAGCTCGCAAAAATTTACATAATTAAACTTATGTTGCACAAAACTCACATCAGGAGGTGGCAAAAACCCAGCAAGAACAAATGCCATTGACTGCATCACTGTAGGCTGTGTAGTTTTTTTACTATAATTCAATGACATGTTTTCTGGGACACCCTGTACAATGACATAGTGACGTTGCGATATCGCTTTCCTCATTGTTGCGTTATATTGAAGAATACTATCCTTACAGTGTATTGCTATACTTAAAAACTTCACCGGCCTCGGTGGCTCAGTTGGTAGCGTGTTCGCCTCCTGATCGCGAGATCGCGGGTTCGAACCCGGCCGTGGACTCTAGCAACTTAGTGGCCGGGTACAAGTTACGTAGACACACCGTCTTCCGCAAGGGACGTTAAAGACGGGCTGCCGTGTGATGAGCTTTCATCGCACGTTAAAGAACACTCAGGTGGGCAAACGTAACCCACAGACCGACCACTGTGGCGTCGCTCATGATCTCAGTTGTCTCGCGACGTAAACACTTAATTATTAATTGTTATTATTGGTATTTAGAAGCTTCGGCATTCATTCACCCTTCATTCAAAATATGCGTTGTGTGGGACTACTTGCTGGCTGTAGTTCTAAGATATAACCGAATGAGCTTAAAAGAGTGTCAAGGAAGGAGTGTAAAAGAGTGCTCTGGAAGGAAGGTGAAATGCCTTCGTACATGGAGTCTCTTACAAAGCCCAGAAGTGCCCGATGTTGGATGCAGTAACATCGTGCTCGTCAGTATATAGCGTAGTTCTTTTTATCTGCAACGAATTTTCATCAAAAAAGGGAGTTGCCTTAGGACGCTTTGACTTTTGACATTGAATTACTCGACGTGGCTGCTACTTTTCTCTCGATTAGGGGGCTAATTAACAGGGATAGGTTAATCAACTTTTTAATTATATATATTATTATTTTTAATTACTATAGGGAGCACAATGCGATTGGCTCAAGTGATCGGCAAAAGAGCGTCAGTGACGACGATATCCCGGCCCTCACTTAACGTGACAGAAAAATATATCATACACGATACTGGCAAACCCTTATCGCGGCATGTTTCATTATCTTTGTTTTATTAGTATTTTTTTCCTTTCTTTTCTGGACACAGGTTTTGTCCTTCACCGGTACGGTAATTCCGGATATGTAGTGATGATTCGCAAAGCGTCTTGCAAGAAAAAAAAAAAAAACAGAGAAAGAAAGAAAAACTGCAGTGCCCTTCATGTTGAATCATCCGTCATCAACTTGGCCAGCTCTTCTTTGCTAATGATATGTAACCCTTTCAATCATTTCCTGTGTTATTTCTTTACATAATCCAGTGAATAATGGGTCCTCCATCGCTGCTCTCTTTGCAGACACCAGCTTTGGAGACCCTCTATTATATAACAAAAAGATACTCCACATTAAAGACACATTTAACAAACCTGAAGCCGTTGTAGCTCAGCTTTCCGTCCGACACCAGACAGCATGAGAAGTTGAGGAGTGCCAATTGCGCCTGCACAGATGATCACCTCGAGTCTTGCTTCTGCTAAACGCGTTCCGGGAAAAGGGTGTTTAACGTATTCTACGCCAGTAGCTCTGTTGCCTGTGAAACGTATCTGAAAGGAAAAAGCGACAACCACGTCGAAAAAAAAAACAATAATAAGAGAGATCGCAACGTAAACTGTTTCGAGCTGCAGGAGGGCGTGGGCAAAACGACGACACAACAGGAAAACAAGTGGACAGGACGGGCAGCGCAGGTCCTGACTATACGAGTGATATGTACCAACTAACCCAACAGAGGGTGTTATAAACTGTTTCATTGCAATGAAAGTACTAAGCGAAAGGGAACGGAAGCTGGAACGCATGCGAAGGTCCTTTTTTACCGGAATCAAAGAAACGGCAAGAGGAACTGTAGTTTACTACGTGGGGAGTGTTGAGGGCAATGTGGAAAAAGAAGTAATTAGTCGCCCCACAGTGAGGAAACGAAAAAATGAAAATGATGAACGGGTTGAATTCATGGTATGGTGCAGGTCCCGACAAAAGCTTTTCGTAACTCGCGAGCGGTATTTTCTTCTCAGTGCGACGCCTACCGTTGAGCAGAAATGGGCTCCTTATTTGCCCAGAGTGGCAACAGAGTGCGCTGGCCATAAATCCTGGTTCACACAGTTACGTTTGCGTCTTACGTCCGCTGACAGCCAACCACTGGAATGCAACGTCCTCCAGGACGAAGCGAAGATACACGTAAGACGTTGTACGCAGATGAAACGCATTAATGCAGCTAAGCCGAAATCTGTGCGGTTGGTGTGGGGGCAGTTTTGCCCACTTCCAACGTTCGCACTGTATGCGTTCACGTCTCAAGTTTATTTATTTACTTATTTATTTAGAATACGTCAAAGACCCAAATGGGTACAACATAACGCAGAAGTCGGGTGCAATAACACTGTAGAAAACGGAAAAAGTAATTAACATGATGGTCTGCAGTTAGTGTTACACAAGTATTTGTAAGATTCGGCGCGGACAAGAGGAGAAGTGCCGAAGTACTAACTTGAAATTAGAGGAAAGGACCGTGAGAAGGACAGAACTTTACATTTATTAGTATTGACAGGCAGTAACCATGTCGAGCACCAAGATGATATACGTACAAGGCCCTCTTGGAGTGTTTAACAGTCCAGGGTAGAAGATACTTTACGGTAGACGACGCAATCGTCCGCGAAAAGACGGACAGAAGAAGTTAAGTCGTTACAGATGTCATTAATGAAAATGAGAAATAAAAGAGGGCCTACCACCGAACCCTGTGGGATTCCTGAGGATACAGGAGCCAGAGAAGACGCTGTCTCGTTGGCTGTCACAAACTGTGACCTGCCGCTTAAGAAATCCTGAATCCATGAGAGAACGAAGGGGTCGGTATTGAGTTTAGATAATTTTGCAAAAAGACGGACGTGGGGCACCCGATCAAAAGCCTTCGCAAAATCCAGAAAGACAGCGTCCACCTGGCAACCCTGGTCAAGAAAACTAAAAATGTCATGGGTCAGTCCAGCCAACTGAGTTTCACAAGAATAACCACAACGAAACCCATGCTGTAGAGGAAAGGAAAAAGTTGTTCTCCTCAAGAAAGGAAGTTAAATGTGACACTATAATGTGTTCCAGGAATTTGCACGGCAAACAGGTTAGAGAAACAGGCCTATAGTTTCTGGGGTCAGGTTTGTTACCTGACTTAAACACTGGAATGCACGCACGCAGTGCACGCAATATTGTTGTTTTCGCCACGTAAGACAGCGCAACTTACATTAATTTGTCAGTGATGTTCCCTCGTTATCGTGTGGCCTCCTTGCTGTACAAAAATAAGGTTTTCCATCGAGACATGCACAAAGAGAAGAAATGGAACCCGAGAAAGGGACAGAGGAGGCACGACACGACACGTTCTCGATGTCGTCCCTCCTCTGTCCCTTTCCCGGGTTCCATTTTTTCACCATGTACAGCTGGCCTGCACCCTTGCCGTTTTGACAAAGAGAAGAGTTTTTCTATGTATAGTTTGTCGGAGCTTTTCCGACCGACACGCGATTTTTCCTGCGTTTTGCCATAAACTGGTGGTGTCCTCGCAGTGAGGGCAGTTTTGTGTTGTACGTGCTCAAATTTAGATTAGTTTTGTTGTTTTCATTGTGAAAGAGAAAGGAATGCATGCATAGTCAAACATGATACGAACAAAACAGTTTTGTAGGTGACCCGAACATGAAGCGAATCGTTGTGTTCACTGATCCGAATACATGCACGTATATGCGGATATGCGTTTCATTAGAATATATAATTCTGCATTATAATTGCATTATAACTCCATTATAATTCACTGGCTTGCACTGTGGCATTGAGGAGTGCTCAGTCACCCTCCCAGGTGTATATCGCTCGCTGAGCGACCCCTGGTCTGCCAATTCCGAACGATGCGCAGCTACCCAGAGCTGACAAGCCGCAAACACGGCGAAACATGTGTCCTCTGGTGCTGTCGCATCGTTCCATGAGTATCTGTTTCTCTGCGTGCAGCCATAGAAGCCATCTTAATCTGTAATTTTGAATTTCAAACACGTCTAGGGTTTCAAACAACAACAAGGGGTTTCAAACATGTTTCGTGGCAGCACGAAACTGGCCGTCCCCTATAGTCAAGCCCTTAGATACAGGAAAATCTGCTCAAACGATGACGATCTGGAAAAGAAATTAGAACAGCTGCAACAAACTTTCGTTGATCGTCAATATCCACTGAACGGTGCAAGATGCTCTCAACAGGGCTCGGAAAGTAGATCGCATTAGCTTGTTTGAAAAAACAAGAAAGAAAAATAACTCGAAAACCAATTGGGTAAACTTAACTGTAACATTCACCGGAAATATTCCAAACATTAACAGCATACTTAATCGTCACCATAGTATCCTCCTCCAGTCCGAACGCACTAAGGAAATTTTTCACCAACCACCACGTGTCGCTTACAGACCTACACGTAATCTGCAGGATAACTTAGTCCACTCCAAAGTAAACAGTACGATAAACCCTTCGATTGGTTGTCACCCATGTAATGGACGACGTTGTCAGATTTGCAAACTAGTGCAGACCACGCAGGAAGTCAAAAGCACAAACTCTAATTTTACCGCCAAGATCATTGCCGACCTAGACTGCAATTCCTCAAACGTCATCTACGCAATCCAATGTGACGTATGTCAAGCACAATATGTGGGCCAGACAAAAACTTCTTTCAGAGTCAGATTCGTCAACCACCGATCGGATGTCACCAAAGAACTTAATCTTCCAGTTTCCCGCCATTTCAAGCAGCCAGGTCATTCTATTAACGATGTATCAATCTTTATTCTCCAGTCAAACTTCAACTCTGACCGCTCCCGAGAGCAAGGCGAATCCTACCTAATCTACAAATTCCAATCGACCATTAACGAAGACCCCAGCATGCAGTAAGAAGTCTAACCTCGTAAATAAGGCACTTTTTTTCAATTCCTTTTGAGCCGGACGGGTGGCACCACCTGGACAAAGCCACTCCCCCAAGAACGATGACATCACACTTGAACGTGACAAGTCAACATTCTCAACGTGCCATTGACAACCGCCAGGTGGCGGGGTTTTCCCTTTCCTGATGACGTCACTATGCGAGCCTTTATAAGCTCTCTGTATCACTGACAGATTTTTGTCCTGACGAAGGCGGAGCTTCCGCCGTAACGTAGACAACCCTTTTAGCATTCCAAGTATCTTGAATGTAAAAAAAATATCCCTTTTTTTTTTCTTACTTCCCGTACCTTCGTAGTCTGTGTTTCATTTTTCATTTCAGCTATACAGGGTGTCCACGCTAAGTGTGAACAGATTTTTTAAAAATATATATAACACTTTTTCCAAGGTGAAATCAATATGCATATGCTGAAGGGCACTCCCTAGCAGGGCATTAGCAAAGTCCAAAGGCAATGTCTGAATTAACTTTCATTAATTAACTTTTTAATTATAAAAGCTACAAAGTTGTCCCAATGAGAACATCTGTTCCTTTCGGTCACCTGATATCGTAGCCGCTTTCAGAACAAAAATCCGTTCGATAGATCGCCCGCAAAAAAATCGTGAAGGAACGCCATTTTTCTTTATTTTGTTCATTGCGCTTCTTAGAAGACGCATCTTTGTTTCACCCCCAATGTGAGAGGGAGAAAGAGCACACTATCGCCTCTCGCGTCCTGGAAAAAGATTAAAAGGAAACAGAAAATGCAACCCAAGATAAGGCCAGTTCCGATAGAGTCACCCGATACATTTGTTTTTGTTGTGTTTCCGCAAGTTAAAGCTCATCTTCGACGCATGAGGCGGCACTGTGCTCCTTCCCCCTCTCCCGTTGGGATGAAGGAAATACGCGTCTTCTAAGAAGCGCAATGAACAAAATAAAGAAAAAAAAGTGGCGTTCCTTCACGAATTTTTTGCGGGCGATCTATCGAACGGATTTTTGTTCTGAAAACGGCTACGATATCAGGTGACCGAAAGGAACAGATGTTCTCATTGGGACAACTTTGTAGCTTTTATAATTAAAAAGTTAATTATTGAAAGTTAATTAAGACATTGCCTTTGGACTTTGCTAATGCCCTGCTAGGGAGTGCCCTTCAGCATATGCTATATTGCAATTGATTTCATCTTGGAAAAAGTGTTATATATATTTTTAAAAAATCGGTTCACACTTAGCGTGGACACCCTGTATATACAGGGTGTCCCAGAAAACGTGTCATTGAATTATAATAAAAAAACTACGCCACCTAGAATCATGCGGTCAACGGCATTTGTTCTTATTAGGTTTTTGCCACCTTGTAAAGTTAATGTCATGTACCCCAAGTTTAATTATGCAAATGTTCGCGAACTGAACTCAGAAATTTGCCAAGGGAATGTCACTTTTTTACCCCACCAATATGAAGAGCGTGCCGAATTCACTCAAATTCATGATAATTGACGGTGATATTCACGAGCTATCCCATCGGAAAAAATAGCCGAATATCATGCTTTTCGGAGCACCGGACCATAACACGCGATGTCTTTCTGAGCGCAATCGCTCGCAGCCCGACGAAAGGAGGTTCCGAAGCCAGCCCACAGAGTGGTAGTAGAAAAAGTAACAGTTCCTAAAATTGGGAGAGGGAAAGCATTATCCCAGCGAAAGTCGGACGTGATAAGCCATGCCTGCGTTATCTCTTTCTGCGATGCCGGGGTGGGCTGGGTTTCCAACCTCCTTTCGTCGGACTGACACAGATTGCGCTGAAAAATTCATCGTGCGCTATTCTGTGCGACCTCCGTAGAGTATGATGTTCGGCTATTTTTTCCGATGGGATAGCTCCTGAATATCCCTGTCAATTGTCATTAATTTGAGTAAATTAGACACGCTCTTCGCATTGGTGGGGTAAAAAAGTGACCTTTACTAGGCAAATTTCTGACTTAATCTCTCAAAAATTTACATAATTAAACTTACGTTACACGATATTCACATGAGGAGGTGGCAAAAACCCAGTAAGAACAAATACCGTTGACCGCATGACTCTAGATGGTGTAGTTTTTTTTATTATAATTCAATGACACGTTTTCTGGGACACCCTGTATACACATATAACTCATATATACATATATATATATATATTGATAACGATGTGACTCGTACGTGCCCTCGACAAGTCGAAAGACTTTGATTGAGTTTCATTGAGGAGGAGTAGCGTTTCCTTAGTTGAACTCTGACATCTGCCGAGTGAGCGTAACATGTTTGTCTTGTGTGTGTTTTGTTTGTTTGCTTCCTTTCTTTTTGGTCGGCTTCGGTGACTCATGCAGCGTACAAGTTGCTCAGACACTACGTTTTCTACGAGGGACGTTAAATGCGATGTGCAGTGTGTTGAGACTTCGACATATTTTCAAGAACCCACAGGTAGGCTGACTTAATCCACGGATCGACACACTGGTTTTGATCAGCATTGACCCATATCCAACTTCAGTGGCCGTGAAAGGGAAACATTTATTTTGAACGTGGGGAATTTCGAAGTTCCTCCCCGCGCGACGTCATTTATTAACTAAGTTAAGCGTTGACGAGTCTAGCACCCTTGGTCGACCGTGTCCAAGAGCAGTGTGCTTCAGTAATGTGCTGGGGGAGGGGGTTTCTCAAGCCCTGGCCTCGCTCCGGGAGTGCGCCGATAGAACTGACTGGCTTGTGCCATGGCCGGCGACAGTAGCAAGGTGTCGTCGTCGTTCTGCACAGGTCGCCACAACTCTCTTCTCACCCCAAATGCCCTGAGTATCGCGGGTGTACATGAAAAATCCAACAAGGATTCTCCGGGATGCGCGCGTCTATAGCTCGCACCATTCTGCGTCGGTGTTGATGCAAACAAATAAAAAATAAATATACGCAAGAAGATCACGAAATAATACGTGTACTGTTTGGTGTCGACAACGACTGTTTGATGTCGCCTTCATACGACAGCACCATTCAGGTAGCCACCATCTGCAGGAATGACCATGGAAATATGCCCGGTGCCGAGCGTATAATGCTTACCTTAGTCGCCGTACTTAGAAGAGTGATGTGCAGGTTTTTTCGGGACTGTACGACAGGGCGAATAAACGCTCTGCTTGAGCTGTAACGTTCTCCATTGTCTAAATTAAACTGCATGAACGAGTGACCTGAAAGCAGTAGAAGGGAAGTCTTAGTAACGAATTCATTGATTTGCACAAGTTAGGACATTTATGAGGTGCCTTTTTTGCTGTTCAAGACGTCACGACACAATTCGCGACACGAAACGGTGACGTTCGGGTGGACACGCTGCGCACGCGTTAGAAGGTCCATGCCTTCACTACTGCCATGCTGGAAAACGGACGGCCTTTCTGGTTCACGCGGTCTCCCAACCACGCCCTTGTCAAGGAAATAACGCTTCTTTTGAAAGCGTTCATGCAAGACCTGATGGAGAAGGATCACGCATAGTCTGCCCCTTCCACGAAGTGAATCCAGTCCGTGCTGGTAGCTTCTAGGCTTCGGCGTTTTCCACCCACGGAAACAAAATCAAATCCAAGTAATTTTTTACTCAAGCGCAAAGTTCCCTGGGGTATCGCTGAACGACGCTTTGCTATCGGGGCCACAGGTGACCAAGAACTTGGTCGCAGTGCTCGCTGTCGAAATCGGAGAGCTAATCCTAGGCGAAATTGATACAACGATCGATGATGTCAGGTTCTACACTAGCACAAAGGTCTTCCTGTGAGATATCTTCAATGAGTCAAGGCGGTTTTACGCCTACGTGAACAATCGGGTTCACCGAACTCGAAGGACCACGGAACCGGAGCAGTGGAACTACGTCCCAGCGGATCGAAATCCAGCGGATCACGCCACTAGACGTGTGGGTCTGAGCGCACTCGGCCGTATGACTTGGCTGACAGGACCAAAATTCCTCCAAAGACAGCGGAATGCATGAACTCGAGAAAGACTTCCTTCCCGTTACTCGAACCAGATGATGAGTAAGACCTCCAGCCGCTAGTGACAGTCTCCGCGAGACACATAGAAAAGCAGTGGCTGGGAGCTCATCGCTTCGAACGGTTCTCCTCGTGGACTTCTCTCGTACGCGCCATAGCGAACCTGATACACATCACTCGCTCCTTTCACAACCCTCAGGATGCCTGCTGCGGTTGGCACTACTGCAGCAAGCTACCGACCGTAGGCGAATTCGAGGCAGCAAAGAAGGACATACTTCACTCTGTCGAGCGTGAAGCATTCGCAGACGTCTTCTTCAGCCTTCGTAATGACGGACACCGCAAGCATGCTCCGTCCAACTGCACTCTGTCAAAACTATAGACCCCATCGTCGGCAATGGCGACCTGCTGAGGATCGGTGGCCGCCTATGAAACTCAAAAGAATTCGACGAGGAGGAGAAGCACCCTCTCCTCGTTCCAGGCCGCCATCATATATAGGCGCGTTGCTTACGCGACACTACCACGAAGACGTTGTCAGACATCAGGGACGTTACCTCACCGAAGGCGCAGTCAGAGCTGTCAGATTTTGGATTGTCGCTGGAAAGAGATGCATCAGCGGGACAAAACAAAATATATGTTGAAGCCATCGGTGCGTTAGGACTAATAAACGCTTTCGGAATTTGCCATTTCCACGCGATCGCTCTGCGCATGCGCATCCCGCGTCGTCTGCTCTTCTGGTTGAAAACAATAGAACCATAGCTGAAACCATAGCTGAAAACAGCCGTAACCGTTACTACGTTAACGCTGCTATACACCATTTTCCCGTTCCTGGATTGCTTCCGTCAATGAGTGAGGCTACGCTTCTCGGCACCAGAAATGTATGAAAAGACCCAGGAACGATAACGAATAGCTTTAGTGCTGGATGACTGCACTGCACTCAGCAAGCGCAAGAATCTTCTTCTTCCTCTTCTTCAAAGCAGTTGTGCACAGCTTATTGGTCTGGCATGGGATGACACGGACACGGTTTGCTCCAGGGTCATGTTGCATACATCACCAGCTCCCGTGGCTCAGTCATAGCTTATTTTAATGTTTGTAAATAAACGTTATTACCTGGTGGAAAAAAAAAAAAAAAAAGCAGCTCCCGTGGCTCAGTGGATAGCGTGCTGGCCATGTCGCGTCAAGACTGGGAGGTACCCGGGTTCGAATCCCGGTGCCGGCTGTGCTGTCTGGGGTTTTTCCTGGGTTTTCCTCAAACGCTTTCAGACATATGTTGGCAGTTCCCTTAGAAGTCGGCCCAGGACGCACATTCCCCAGGGAGTCAGTCGTGACGTTGCCCACATACGTGAGGCCGACAACGGCAAGCCCTTTCACCATCACCACCTCTTGCATACATCAAACGGACACTTACACTTTGTACAGGGAGAAGCAGCAGGAATAGGCCTCGAAGCCAAAAATACTCAAAAAGTGAATGCACGAAGCATGCTGAAACGAAAGACACAGAAACCGCAGCGCTCCTCACGTGCATTTGTTTTCAGCCAGTAGCAGACGACATTCGAGAGGGCGCCGCATCTCAGGAAAATGGCTGCGCGGTTCGGGAAATAGCAGAGGAGGAAAAACTGCCTCTCATAAGACGATGTCGTCGCGTGCAGGTTTGAGCGTTCCCTACCAGGCTACTTCTTGTCGCATTGTAGTAATTTCTTGAGCTTTAGACTACTTAAGGCACAATAGGCTCCTGCGTTGGCAGTGATGTGTCCGTTTTTGTTTGTCTGCAAAAAAATATCAAAGTTGACTCAAAGTGCCGAAAAGCACCATATTTACTGCAACTTTGCTGACGATGTACTAAACGCATAAGATTGAGCATTATGTTGTTCAATATGTCATTCATGGGGCTACCGATTTATATATAACTTGTTACTCCCCTCTGTTAGGAACGTAAGTGATACCTCTTTAAGTAGCACCATACCCTCAAAAAAATGACGAATTTCGGAAGCCTGTATCTGAATTTTTATATGTCGTAAGTAGTCCCTCAGACAATACACAGAAGAAAAATCAGAATTCGCAGAATTCGGACTTGATCAGTAGGCGCCCTGTGATTTTTTTGCCGGCACTATCTGCGGAGCGCACTCAAGTGGTGGCGCCGTGTCTCGCGTCTTGGAAAATCAGATTTTCCAAAGAGACTTTCAACTTCTGTCTTCACGTGAAAAATAATTGCTATCGTTTGAGGCCTTTCTATGGAGCGTTTATGTTCATAACAGTGTTGTCATCACTGAATGTAGATCGTGGAGCAACTAGATGTGCTCGCATTTTTCGCGGGATGTCACACAGGTATTGCAAGTGCTGGGAGCCCGTGAAGAACAGAATGCTTTTACATCTTTGTAAGAGGTACATGTGTTCAGGGTGATTAGAAACTAGCGTATTTACTGTTCGCATTATGTCAGGAGAGACGCAGTGACTTCCAGCATTCTTTCTACGGCTTCATGACCTCGGACGGCGGAAATCGCACTGAGGAAAGTGCCGTTGTGTAGTGTCTTACGTTCACACTCAAGGCTAACTCATGGTGCCTTTTGTGAACATTGCCGAAACAGCCCGACCGGTGCCGCCGTCCAATATGTTCTTCGGTTCGACTAGAGTCACTAAATAAGCTACGCTTATTTAATGATATTTATGATGCATTTATGATGCATTATTATGCATTATGATGCATATGATGCATATGATGATGATATGATGATATATGATATGATAGATAGATCATAGATATGATAGATAGATAGATGATGATGATATGATATGATGCATATGATGCATATGATATTATGCATTATGATGCATTTATGATGCATTAAATAAGCTATTAAATAAGCTACGCTTATTTAATGACTCTAGGTTCGACATGCTGCGACCATGGGAAGGTCTTAATCGGATTAACTCCCGGAAGACACCTTGCGCAAAGTTTCGCATATCCTCGACTACAGAAGTGCACGGAGTGCGCTTACACAGAGTGTTTGAAGACATCTGCATTACTGTAGCTACTGTGTCGTCCTGGCATCACATCTACCTCAACGGCTTCTTCGTTGTACAACGCTGACCGTGTGTATTGCGCTAGCTACCGCCTGGTACACAAGAAAAAAGTGGTTCGGACAAAGTACTTTCGCTTTGCTTCGGAGATCGGCGTAGCTGCCATAAGGAATGTGGTTCCAGGGGATCCAGCCGAAAGTGTAACAGAAATGGCCCAGCTGCGCAGAAGCTGCTTCAAGTACTTCACAGCAAAGGTGGCTGAATCACAGCACGCAGCAATGTCGCCCACAGTTGAAGGTGAGCCGTTTGGTGCAGCAGGGTGAGCCGTTTATGCGCCAGCCCGACGTGGTCGAAGGAATCAATGAGTATATATCATCTGAAGCCATTAACGTCACACCGCTTAAGCCAAGAAGGAAGTCGGTGGCGGAATATGCATAGCGGAAACACCCCGAAATACGAGAAGAAATTGGCAGAAAGACAGGCCGTAAACCAGAGGCCGCTTTCGCTGTTGCCTTGCCAGGAACATCCAGAAGTACCTACCAGGATTGCTGCGAGTTAGCATGTAACGTGAGAAGAGCCAAAAAAGAAAATATGACATGAATCTGCCATCAACAGTAACATTAAGGAAAGTGGCTCCTACAGCAGCCTAAAGCAGTTCCATGACACGACACTCTCATCCACCTGGAATGCTCTGCATAACTTACGTTACCTTCTTACCTTCGTTACCCTGTGTTCTTCGCTGCAAGTTGTTTTTATTCTGTGTGCTGTAAATATGCTTCGATATGATCACCGTGGACAAATATACCTCTTATAAAGACGCAAAAGCATTCTAAAGCATTCTGTTCTTAACGGGCTCCAAGTAGTTGCAATGCATGTGTGTCATCCCGCAAAAACATGTGAGCACATCTGGTTGCTCCACAATCTACATTCAGCGATTACAACACTGTTATAAACGCAAACGCTCAGAACTGTTTCAAACCATAGCACTTACTTTTCATGTGAAGACAGAAGTTGAAAGTCCCTTTGGAAAATTCCATTTTGCAACACGCGGGACACTGTGTCACAGCTTGAATGTGCTGCGAGTAGAGGGCTCGCAAAAAATTCACAGTGCGCCTACCAATCAAGTCCGAATTTTGATTTTTCTTCTGTGCATATATTAAGGATGTACCTACAACATATATAATTTTCGAGGAAGTTTTTGCTGGGGTTTGTTAGATAAAGGCTTCCAAAATTCGTCATTTTTCGGTGGTACGGTGCTACTTAAAGAGGTATCACTTACGTTCCTAACAGAGGAGAGTAACAAGTTATATATAAATCGATAGCCCCATGAATGACATATCGAACGACATAATGCTCAATCTTATGCGTTTTGTACATCGTCAGCAAAGTTGCAGTGAATATGGTGCTTTTCGGCACTTTGAGTCAACTTTGATATTTTTCCGATATTTTTTCATTGTCAACGCAGGAGCCTATTGCGCCCTAAGCGGTCTAAGGCCAGATCACGAAATTGCTACAATGCGACAAGAAATCACCTTGTAGCGAGTGCTGAAACCTGAGCGCGACGACATCGTTTTCTGAGAGGCAGTTTTTTCCTCCTCTCCTATTTCTCGAACTGCGCAGCGCAGAGAATTCGGAAAGCGTTTATTTCTCCTAACTCACCGATGGTTTCAACATTTTTTTTTTTCATTCATTCGAGACATCAAGTGTACCGGATTGTTCGATTTAAGATGGAATTAGCCAGGTGTGACCATAGGACAATATCGATTGCAATAACGTGAGCTACAATAAAATGATGTACTGTTCCAGGGTTCACGTTGGAAGAATGCCAGCGTGATATTCACTTTGGTTTCCTTACAGGTTGTTTCCTGTCTCAACGGGCACACATACGTAGGTGTACAAAATTGCAACTGCTTCTCACGTCGAAGCGTGTCTGGTGCCACTTGCTTGGACAGTTTGTTCGTCGGCCATTTCGTTTGAGGGACTGTCGTCTTGATTGAGTTTTGCAGTGCCAGCCTGTTCGAAGTTTCGAGAATTGTGTGTTCGACGTTTCGTGGACTGTCTGGTGCATCGGACGGGTAGCGTATCCGCGCAACGTGTGCTCCATATGTTTGTGTTGGGATTAGTGAATCGTGTATGCTTTCCATTCGGCAAGCGATGATGTACTGGATGCAATTTAAAGGTATGTGCAATTCAATAAAAAATTGTGTTTCATGTTCGATGTCCTTGGAGCATTCTCTTCCTTTCTTTTTCTTTTTTTCCAAAGCCTAGATGTCATTTTTCTGTTAGGGAACTCGACAGGCACAATGTGTTTCGCGCAGTAGTGGGTACAAGTAACCCTTCAATACGTCCAGTACACTGTGGCTCCTGGCACCAGCAAGGATGTCGTACTAGTTGTTTGAGGGAGGCACAGGGCACCTGCAGCTTTCGCAGTTGATCAGACGGCACCTATCCGTCACTGGGTTTAGCGTGTAGGGTCCAGTACCTATACTTAATTGCGTGAATGTCATGTTATGAAGACCGCAGAGTAATAGTTCTTCGACTGTCTGCAGAGTAGGTGGTAAGACAGCTTCACTCTCGTGCAGCCGGACCTGAGAATGAATTTTAGTGTGCTCCTCCTCTTCGCATATCTACAGGAGCCTGCATGGGCCCAGGGTTTTGTGCTCCATCGCTCGTGGGATGTTATTTAAAAACGTTGCCAATAGTTGCCAGGCGGAATTGGCCATTAGGATGAGTATAGGCAATAGCTTTCAAAATTCCTTGTTTGTATGCCGTCTGAGTTACTTGTACCGGGCCCAGTATGGTAAGCGAAGGGATGGGAAGGCCTGTACGTATCATAACCAGGTCGCCGACTTGTACGTGTGGGATTCTTGAACAAGCGCAGCAAGTTGGGCGAGTTGGTGGGATAGCATGCTGCAATATTTGGGGACGCGAAAGACAAGGACTAAAGGTACACGCACACAAGCGTCACTCGCAATTGAACTGTATTGCAGGAAAAGAAGGCAAAGTGCACAACCGGTATCAGGCGTGCCCAGATACAAGAGTTAATACATGCGGAGCGACGCATCGCTCCCAGGAGACAATAAGGTGCGTAAATTAGCTGTGTTAACCAACCATCTGTCGCACTCTCTGATAAAGAAGTGTCCTTCCTAAACAGCTCCCAAGCAGCACAATGTACTGCAAGTCGAGTGCAATAGGGGTGGGCGGGTAGGTGGAAGGCCTTGAACAGAGTTAAGACTAAGACTGAAACTAAAGAACATTGATAAGGCACGTACCAGCCACCCCCATTGCACTCGACTTTCAGTACATTGTTCTCCTTGGGCTAATTCACACACCTTATTATCTATCTAGCGACGCTTGTGTGCGTGTGTACCTTCAGTCCTTGTCTTTCGCGTCCCCAAACATTGCAGTATGCAATTCTTAAAATAAATAATTGGGTGTTTACGTCGCGAGACAACTGAGATCATGAGCGACGCCACAGTGGTCGGTCTGTGGATTGCTTTTGCCCACCTGAGGGTTCTTTAACGTGCGATGAAAGCTCATCACACGGCACCCCGTATTTAACGTCCCTCGCGGAAGACAGCGTGTCTAAGCAACTTGTACCCTGCCACCAAGTTGCTGGCGTCCTCGGCCGGGTTCGAGTATGCGATTCTTGAACTGTGACGGCGATCAAATGACTTTTTCATTGATCTCCTATACTGCGTCTGTTGTACGGGGCCGTAGCTTCTGCAACCACGCGGAAGAGTTCTTCCATCCAAAAGTAATTCATACAGATCAAATGGAGTAACGAAGGCAGTGCATTGTTAGGTGTGTACAGTTAATGGTACTTGCCAGAAACCTCAGCATAGATCAAGGCGGGAAAAAATGCCCATCCGCCTGTGTCATTGATAATATCATCCACTCTGGGTATGGGAAAAGGGAATATGTCAGTTTGCCTGTTCACTAGCCTGTAGTCAGTGCAGAGGCGGAACGACCAATCTACCTTCGGGGCTGTAGTAATAGGAGATGCAAAAGTGGAAGTTGATGGCCGAATAATGTCAGCATTTAGCGTCTCCTGCAGTTCAGACCTGAGCCATTCTTCCATTTTACGTGTCATGTTGTATGATTTTCGTCGGACAGTGGTTGCGTCAGCGAGCTCAATGGGTACTTTTAATGCTGTGGTTGCCGAAGGATCGCACGATATCGAAAGAAGTTCCCGGTGATGCTTTGCAACGTCATCCTTACTGCGGATATCTTGAGAAGGCCCGGTGACTAGACACTTGAGTCGGTCGTTGTCTATGCAGACGTTGTCGTCCCAGTATATATTTAGCCGCATCTTCTTCATGTCAGGGTGGGACAGTAAGAGGCCATAGTCAACACCGTCTGTTACGAGGGCCTCTCGTTATTTCGGTGTCGGAAAGTTGCAGCGTAATGCACGCCCAATCTTTGAAGATAGTGCTGGCATCATCGAAGGTTTTGATTTCCACCGCCATTCCTGGTGTCATTTGGGTTGGTTGGAGTAAGCGACGGTTGTCGAACGGCACGGAGGATCCATTCTCTACTAGAGCTGGAACCTCTTTGCCACTCAAAAGGAGGTTGACGTATACAAGTTTGCTGTTAATGAAGTGAACAGTTTCACTTGGTATCAAAGGGTGGAAACTATGACCCTCATTTCTTCGTGTTTTCTTTCATTTCCATCGACTTGTCGACTTCCATCGATCATTGTCTTGGTCCGCAACAGCCATAGTTTCTTGTCAATGAGTACATCATAGTGAGATGGGGACCTTCTGGAAGTTGTAGTACTTCTTTGTTATGGCGGAAAGGTGACTGATCCGCGTAACAAGGACGTCCTGCTTTCAGTGCACGAATCTCGAAGACAGTGGAGTCGGTTCTTGGGATCTTTAGGCTCACGGACTCTAATGAGTTGACGCATGTCATTTGGAAGGCCGTGCAACTAGACATTTTTCGAAGAAGTAATCCGTTACTGATATACTGTGATATTTGTAAATGACGCCTTTATTCCATTATCCACTATGTTTTCATGGAATGTCTCCGATAATGCATGACGAACTAGCACTGGGAACGGGACAGAGAGAGGAGACGACAGGACAGGTGCTAGACTTCCAACAAAAGAATTTATTGGCAACATAGTATCGTCTTTAAATATGACACTCAGAAGGTTAATGTGTCATCCACACACGCGTCATCCTTTTTCTTGTCCGACGTTTTTACGAATTTGACTTCATTGTCAAACAGAGTGATAGAAGCCTGACTCACACACTGTTGCTCATTTTTCCTTATTTCAAATGCCTCTATTATTTCTCTGGTACGCTGATCACAAGAACGACCTTTTATCCTCGTCTCCGGGAATCTTGGAGAACAGCCACACGTGTTACAAGCACCTGTCGTCTCCTCTCTCTGTCGCGTTCCCAGTGCTAGTTCGTCATGCAAGATCAACACCAACACGCACGGTTTTTCACCTTGAGGTCTTCGATAAACTGTCTTTCCACGATTCCCACGAGTCAGTTTCGTTGGCCAAAATGCGGAAGTCATAGCAGTTCGTTGCGGTGTCTGTTACGAAGGAGCGGAGATTCTCTATCTTGGCTACTTGGGTGGTCCATCGGTTCCGTTCGCAAGCGTGTTCATACAGAGAGAGCCATTTGTCAGCGCTGTGCGATCGACCGCCAAAACAGTGGGGCTTGAAGAGATAGGACCGACGACGTTCCATAGTGAATGTCCAGCTTAAGAAATCTGTTAATATGGGCTGTTGCTTTGCCATTTGGTTTTGTTGTTCAGGAATAACACCAGCAGCGGCGTGTGTATCGACGTGGCGAAAGCGTTCTTGGCTGTGAGTCACGCAAGCCTGGTCTCGGTGAGACACACACGGGATGAGTCGACAGAAGTCTTCTATCTTAGCGACTTTTTCTTTTTTTTTTCTTTTTTGTGAAGGTTTGCTACGTTGCCTCCCTCTGTCTTGACCAGTAGATATTCAAGGAGGTCATCCTGGCTCTTCGACATGGATAAATCAATTTACTCACCTTCAGCGGAGCAGCTGGTGACCTGTGGGCTATCAGGGTTACATTTCTGTGGGATTCAACTCACTTTGTTTGGAGGGGTGTCGACTGCGCCAATGTAAGACAGCTTTGCTCTTGTGCCTCCGAACCTCAGAATGAATTTCTTTGCATACCTACGGGAGCCTGTGATCGGCGATTGTACAACAATAGCATGTTGAGGGAAGGAGGAAGGGAGTTGCCTCAGGACAGAAGCCGCCGATATTTCGAACAGAGACTGTTCTTCTTCTGGGCACCGTCCTCATCATTGGCATGGTATTTAAAGGGTTAGGTGTGACGTGTTTAAAGGTTCATGCGAATTGTGGGTCAACAGCCCGGAGGGAAGAAAGGGTCCGTACGGGTTTTTACGGCCGGAGTGAATGGCTGCTTTGTTAGAGTGTGGAGGGGATTATGTGAACGTAGTGATCTAGGCTACAGACCGGTTACAGAAAAATGGAAGGTTCACGAACACGTGGACGGAACGGGACAACAGGGAAGAATTGGCAAGCATAGCGAAAGATAAGGAGGTTATTGGTTACGTGGGGAAAATTCCAGAACGAGCAAAGTTTTTTTTATATATATTTGTAATACAAAGTTGTGGCATGCAATAAAGAGAGCAGAAAGCAGTGGCCATGCAGAACATAACAGATGATAATGGCGGTAGAAGGGAAAAGCATATTTTATTTGTGAAGTGTTTCTAGGGTGCCTTGTGATTTGTTGATACCGGACGGGTGAAGAGCGTTGAACTTGTATATGAGATAAGACTCCCTATCACGTCTGTCACGTGTGGATCTAAACCCGGTTTCTAGAATATATAGTTTAATGTTGTCAAAATTGTGACCAGGAACGTTAAAGTGTTCGGCGACTGCTTTGGGGAGTTTGTTGGACGTGTCGGTTCTGTGTCCGGTAAGGCGGTTGTTCATTTGTTGGCCGGTTTCACCAATGTATTGCATAGAGCAGTCGCCGCATTCAATGCAGTATATGACATTGGAGCTTGTGCATGTGAATGCGTGGTTAACGGGGTGGGTGTAATTGCTCGCAGTGCTTTTGATGGAGTTAGCGTGTTGAACGTGCTTGCATGTTTTGCAGCGCGGGAGGTTGCAGGGTCGTGTTCCCGTGTACGGGGTGCCCGTTTTGCTGATTTTGGCATTGACCAAGGAGTCTGCCAGGTTTCTTGCGCGTCGGTATGTCACCTGTATGGGATTTGTGAATATGTTGCTCAGTCGGTCACTGCTTTGGAGGAGGGGCTCGTGCTTCTGTAGAATGGCTTTGATGTTTGGAAGTGCGTTGGAATATCTTGTGATGAAGGTTATTTGGCATGTGTCGGGATTTTTCCGGTTTTCCAGAACCTCGTTTCGATCGAGTGTGAGTGCCTTGCGACGGAATTCGGTTAGGAGGGAGTCTGGATAGTCCCTTTGGGCAAGTGTACTGCAGAGTTCGTCAAGCTTCTCAGCGTAATCTGTGTCGTTTGAACAAATTCTGCGTAGTCTTACACTCTGCCCATTAGGAATTCCAACCTTACAGTGACGCGGGTGGTGACTTTTGAAGTGAAGGTATTGTTGTTTGTCAGTTGGCTTTTTGTACAGGGTTGTGATGAGGTTGCCGTTGTCTAGTGATATCGTGGTGTCGAGGAAGTTAATTAAGTGAGTTGACTGTTGTGATGTGAACTTTATGTTGCTATGCGCGGTGTTCAGTAGATCTACGAACTTTTGAAATTCATGTTCCCCGTGTTCCCATATTATCAGTATATCATCGATGTATCGAAGGTACACCGTGGGTTTTAATGAGAGGGCGCTGAGAACTTTGTTTTCTAAGAACCCCATGAAGATATTTGCGTATGTGGGTGCAACAGGTGTGCCCATACTTGTACCGTGTACTTGTAAGTAGTATTCGCCATTGAACTCGAAGTAGTTCAGTTTAAGGACCAAGTCCATTAGAGCGAGTATGGTTTCCGTGTCTTTTCTGGTGTTTGTTGTAGAAAGGGTATTGCAGAGGGCTGTGATTCCATCGTTGTGTGCGATGTTAGTATACAGTGATGTCACATCCAGCGTGGGTAGTATTGTGTCCCTACCAAATGTACGAGTGTTGTTTATATCTCTGATTATTCTGAGGAGGTGGGGTGTGTCTTGTACATGCGATGGCAGTGTTGTCGGAATATGGTTTAAATAGTGGTCCAGGAATTTCGAGAGTCTTTCTGTTGGTGTGTTGTTATTAGATACAATTGGCCTGCCGGGGATGTCAGCCGTATAGAGCTCGTTGGCGTGTACCTTGTGGATTTTGGGCAATAAATAGAAACGACCTGCGCCTGTGTTTGATGGGGTGAGATCTCTGAGGTCATCACGTGTGATGAGCTTTCGTTCGTGGAGGTCCTGTATGGTATGGGTTATTAGCGCCGTGTATTCCTTTGTTGGATCATGGTCGAGTTTGAGGTAGTGTTGCGTATTGTTGAGTTGCCTAGGAGCTTCAGAAATATATTTATCTGTGGGCCACATGACGATACTCCCACCCTTATCTGCGGGCTTGATAATGATATCATCTCTGTCAGCTAGCGCTTTGATGATGTCACGCTGTGTTTTAGTGAGGTTGTGACCACGCGAGCTTTGGGAAATACCGCGAAGGATGTCGTTGCTTACTTGTTTAATGTACAGGTCTAATGCGGGTTCTCGGCCGTGATTTGGTGTCCAGGTTGATGGTAGTCGGAGGTCGTTGTTGTTTTCTTGTGTTGTATGAGCGAAGAATTCTCTAAGGCGTAGCCGTCTCGCAAAGTCTGATATGTCTTTGTGGATTTCGTATTCGTTAACAGAATTGAGTGTAGGGCAGAATGTTAACCCCCAAGAGAGGACTTGTAGTTCGTCGCTGGTTAGTGAGCGTGATATATCTATTACGGTGCTTGCGTCAGCGTTTTCTCGGGGTGGCTCAGCGATGTTGTGGAGAGTTATGGTTGTGGTGCTCGAAATGATTTGTTCGGCTGCTGCGTGTGGCGTGTTAGTGGGCCCGGTATCCGTGTCGTTGTTGGTATTAGGTTTTCCGAGTTTGGAGTGTTCCTTGTTAACTAGCTCGCGGTTGAGTTGTTGAATGTGTAGTTCGAGAGTGTTTGCCTCCGCGTCGGTGAGATTGATATTGTTCATATGGGCCTGGATCGTAGCGAGTTGCGCGTGGCACTGTTTCTTTAAGATTTCAAGAAATGTACGGGCTGTGTTGTTAAGGGCTGATGCCCACTCTAGCTCTAGTTCAGGTGTCAGTTTTCCTAATGCAGGAACTGTTTTAGGGGTAGGTTTATGTTGAGTTTGATGACTGTAAGGTGTGCGTGCGCCGGAGCAAGTTTGACGAATAGAAATGACTCAGAGTATCACAGCGGCTTCTCTGTTCACGATTCACTGTTCACGATCATCGATCATGGATGACGACAATGATGTTGGGTTTTCCTTTTCTTTTCGTTTTTTTTTTTTTGTATTCCCTGCTAGCGGCACGAAGTAACTGTGGCTATGAACTCCGTACAAACGTGGGAAACATGAAAAGAGGACAGAAGGAAGCAGTGGAACAGAGGAGGGCCTAATATGCGTCCTGGGCTGACTTCACAGGAATTGTGCCGACATTCGTCTGGAAAGTACGGCGGAAAACCAGAGACAGCACAGTCGGTGTGGGGATCAAAACCCGCGTTATCTCCAAGTCACGACGTGGACAGTGGTCATCCTAACCACGTGTGTGGTGTGCTGACGAACGCAGAATGAGAGATGACGCACTCAAGGCGGGTGACATCATTTCCTCTGCCGAGCATGCGTTGTTGGCATAGTTCTCATCAAGTGGGCAATCATCCAACAATGTATTGTATGGCACTTCCTATTGCTTGATTCGAACCTACACATCATACCGTATGTTGACTAGAAGCGGGTGCAGTGAATTCACATTGGTCATACAGCACATAAGCATTGCTCCATGCATAAGGATGAACATAATTAGCCATTAGCCAGGTATGACATTTTTTGCAGTAGGAGTTGGCAAAACTGACAATCCCCGACTCACATGCTGGCCCCACTCTGGAGATTTGTCAGCTATGACGCATTGGCACGTGCGGGATCGTGCTGTAGCAGTAGAGATGTTTTTCAAAACATGGTCAGTTGTAACCACCCAACGCGAATTCTGAAGAGAGTTTCATTGCCGTGATGCTCCATTATGCAACTCGATCCTGTTGTGGGGTACAAGTTCCGTAACGATGATCCCGTTAGAGCCGCGCATCGTAGACGAAAACGTCGTTCTGTATGCAATGGGGAAAATGAGCAACGCGTGTTGTCAGCAGTACCCCAGAGTTCAAGGAGATCAACAGTGAGGCATGCTGTTGCGTTAAATTTGTCGCGACGAAGTTTGTCCGGCATGTTGAAAAACTCTGGTTTCATTCTTACAAAATCTAAGTTGTGCAATCACTGAACGATACACAAATGCAGCAACAGGTCAATAGTCGTTAGCCAATATTGGATCTGATCGCTGACGAGAACATTTTGGATATTTTTTCTTAACGGCGTCTTGATGCGTGTGATATTAGACTTCAGCGAAAGGCTTCAATGCTATGTAGCATCACGCGGTGATCACTTGAAGGATGTCATATCAAAGTGCAGTCATGGAGAAGTTCTGCTGCGGATCGGAGACACTCGGTGAGCACACTTCGGATCCTTCCACAGCGATTGTCGTGGATGTACTCCCAAGCATCCTTTCAGAACAGAACAAAGTCCGCCGTTACGCGATGAAGACGGGAGGAGCACTTGAGGATCACGCGGGGATGGTCCTGTGGAACCACGTTATTCAAGCCGCAGCAATAGAGGAGTGCCCCCGGACCGCCTCACGTACATTGCTCACACAGAGTCTACGCCCGATCCTACTAGTTGGAAAGACATGCAGAGGTTGCCTGCATCTAATAAAGACAAGTGGATCCAGGCAGCTGGCTACGAGATCCAGTCACTCCATCAACTGAACACGGGGGTTCTCACTAATCTACCATAAGGAAAGAAGCCGTTTCGATGCAAGTGGATATTTAGACGGCAAGGTTGAACGCTACAAGGCAAGATTGGTAGCCCAGGGATACGTACAGCAATACCGGGAAGACTATGACGCCACCTTTGCCCCTGTCGCTAAGCTCACCTACGAAATACCTCGAAGGACGTCACTTTTGGTTATTCGCGACCCATCACCTAGTATCACTTAGTGTTTGCGCACGTTTGAGATTGAATTAACCACCAAGAAGTGTGGAATATGTTGCATATAAAGAAACTTCTATAGCGCAACGTATTCCTGATCTCTTTCATATTTTAAAATCGTCAGCTAATTTGGCCGTGTGCCGATAATAAATAATGTACTCGAGAGCGCGTAGCACGTGTTTAGAGTCGTCTTGCTTGTAATTGAACACAAGCAAACTCCAGTCTCCTACTGCCCCACCCAAGAACAACTGCTTTATAAACGACGACAAAACCTGAGACAAGGGACAGAAAAAGGAAAACACGACAAGTTCTCAAACTCAGCAACCCATTTTCAACCCAAATGGGATGCTGAAATGGGTTGCTGAATTTCAGAACGTGTTGTGTTTTTTTTATTGACGTTTTATTGACGTTTCTACAATGTACCAGCTCGCCTGCATGATACTGGTGATACTCTACACCCCATGAAATAAAAAGAAATGTTTTAGACAAAGTTCACTGATACTGCAGCTGAACGAAGGGGTCTCATTTTCAGAACGTATTTCGAGTTTTCTTTCTCGCTTATCTAACGACGCTTCTTCCTATTCAACTTATTCTGCCAGAATCCTGCATTTTCCACGCATAACCATAGAGCTAAATACAACAAGTCTATACAACAAGTATACCGTTGATAAGGTTATCGTGCCTATCGGAACCAATCGCAGTTGTGCGTGACTCAGAATCGTATCCACTGATTGGTTCCGGTCGATACGGTTCGACGCAAGTCACGTTACCAATGGTCTGCTAAAACTCTACCCAAGCAGCACAATGTACTGAAAGTCGAGTGCAATAGAGGTGGACGGTATGTGCCTTATCAATGTTCTGTAGTTTCATGAGTCTGTTCAAGGCCTTTCACCTACCCGTCCACCCCTATTGCACTCGACTTTCAGTGCATTTTGCTGCTTGGGTATTGATCGTTGTAGGTACAAATACCGTTCCAGTAGAAATAGTGAATTTTAGTGCATCGCACAGTACCAGCTTAGCGAACGTAACGAATTGCATGGTGCTTCTGCGCACTGAGCATAGCTCTGTTTATGTTTTGCGCGTGTGCAGGACCACCAATGCTATCCCCTACGTACGCAAAGACGATAGCGTACGATGCAGTAAAACTCTCTAATAGAGGGTTTTAGTACTTCGTACGCTATGACCTTTGCGTATACTACGCACTGCGCGAAGCTCTTTCTGTTATGGGCCATCAGTGATATTCGTTACGTAATCAAAGGCCATACCGTACGATGTACTACAACTCTTTAATTTTGGCAGCTCGATCAACGTTACCGGGATGTTTTCTTTCGATGTTCCCGGGGACGGACGCTGCTGTGTGAATCAGAGGTAAAACAACGGACTCAGAGCGTCTTTGAAAGAGGCCGAGCACGACTTATACATCTCCTAGAGAGCATCCCCTAGATAACAGAAGGCCTCAGCACCTCGATAACGACACACACCTGGCAGGTTGCCATACATTTCGAATGAGAGAGTCCCTCTCTTCTCCGCTCTTTTAACCAGGTCACATCTATCGCAAACAGCGACGGTAGGGCCACGTGCGTGACGTCAATTGAAACAGTGCTGAGCGAATACTATGGTGAGCTAGAATGATTGGTGTGCTTACCGGCCTATCCAATGCATGTGAGCGCTTGGTCGCGGCCTTGGTACTCGACCACGTGCGATTGTTTACCTGGATGAGCTGAAGCTCGCTGCGCGCCTCGCGGAAGGATTTTTGTGGGGATCCGAGGTACTCTTCTGTTTCGTATCACGTGCCCTTTCCGTGAAATGCAGAGGATCGCACCGCGCCGGCCGAGAAACGGAACAGTGTCGATGGGTGGTTTTAGAGTCACTAAATAAGCTACGCTTCAGAGTAGCGACACTGAGCCGCCATGTTGTTTCGGATGACCTCCAGCGCCATCCATTTAGCGCTCTGCTGAACTTCTGCTTCCACTTCTTCTTCCACTGCTTCCACTGCTGAACTTCACCTTCATCTATTTCTACTGCCAAAATAGAGGTGGGGCTGGAGGTCATCCGAAATGGCGGCTCAGTGTCGATACTCTGAAGCGTAGCTTATTTAGTGACTCTAGGTGGTTTATCAAGAGCATCACGAGCTCAGTGCAAGGTCGTTGCCTGCTGAGGTTATCTCTCACTCTCTTGCAATTGATAATTTGTTGCTTACAACAATGATCGTAAGCGATGCAACAGTGGTCGGTCTGTGCATATCGCCGTATTCTCACTCAGACGTGAGGGATATTTGCGCTTCGGGGAACACTTCGAGTAGGATTGGCAATGCGTTGGGCGTTCGCACGCAGCGCGTGCACAATCTATAAGCAACTTGTACAACTTGTGCCCCACCGAAAAGCTGATAGCCTCCTCAGCCGGAATTGAATCCACAACCTGACCTCAAGCAACTGAGGGTTTTAGTAAAGGGGCCTCCACAAATCACTGATTGTAAAATACGCGTACAGTTGGTTAGACGAAGTGCAATGGCTATTCCTTGCAATCTAACTGTGCTTGTTTTCTCGCACTCGAAATCGGCTATCGCATAAAGACCGCGTCCAGGCGCAAGTATGCAAGGATTGTGTATCGCAGGCAAGGGTAGGGCCACTACAGGGCCTAACAGTATCACCCGAGACAGCACGGTTTCAACAGAGAAAACAGCAGCAACAAATCGTATATTTTCTCATTTCACACAGTTTTCAGAAACCGTTTCTCGCAGTGATTCACAGGTTAGAGCGCAGGAGTCGGACTCGTGCGTAGTGCAAGAATTAAGGGTTTGTGATGCGTAATCTTTCGCGTTTTATTAGGCCAGTAAGTGGCCGGGATAAGTAGGGAAGCGCACCAAGTGTGCCGATAAACGGTTTTCCACGGTTTAATCACGGGTCAGATAAACTCTCGTCGCTTCGGACACTTACCGGGTAACAAACGTAGGACCGCGCAGTGCTTTACAGACGATTGCCTCATCAAACACCGCGGTCCTATGTACTACACCGCAATGTATTTGACGCGATATATATTACATCTAAGCATGCAACATTATCTTCACTTGTTATCCCTTAACGATAAGCAACCCGACGTTTCGTTGCTTTTCTATTCATCCTGTTCTGAACCCCTTAGCTGGTGTACGTACAAGTGAAAAGACCTTCGGTGATGATGTGCCTGCTGTTCACAGTCACATCATAACTACTGCTTGTTGCTCGCTATTTTCAAGAAACGAGACTCCATGGAAGAACCGAAGGAAGTGTGTTTGTGGAACCCACTCATTGTTTTAGCACGTACAGCCTGTATGTGTACATCTCGCGCTTTTGTTATTGTACACACCATCATACAAGGCCAATAAAATTTCTTTATATGTAACTGGTTTGGTGGAATGCCAGTATGCCAGTAAAGTTGGAAGTAAGAACGACAAGATAAGATATGCAATGAAATAAACATCATACCGTCCTTGTTTTCCGAATATTCACCAGCTAAATGAGTGAAAGTGTGAGTAGTCAGATAACAATGCCGAATTTCTGAAGAAAAAGACTATAAATTATGGAACAGCTTCGTTTGCAGTGGACACAGAAAACAAACTTTTCCTTAAGAACGAAGATGACGAAAATAGCAGCCGCGCTCGGCATGTATCATGATACCTGATAACAGCGCCACGATGTCTTTCTGGAAATGATGAAGATTAGTGAAATTACGGGGGTAACTCTGAATGCTGTATCAAAATAGGACGGTATACACTGTCTGCGTAGCATAAAAGGTAGTGGATACTTCCGAGCGATCTGCCTGCCTGTCTGGCGGCACATGCTGCTCGTGCGAAGGGGGGGGGGACGTTCTGGGCCGACTTCATAGGCAACTGTGCTGACATTTGTCTTAAAGTGTACGAGGAAAGCCCAGCCTCAGACAGCACAGCTTCGTCCGAGAAGTCGAATCCGGGTCACCTCCCAGTCTCGGCATGCCATGTCAGCATAAAAGGGCACCTCACATTCTAACGCATAGTGACCCCAAGCACCAGGAGGGCCGCCGCAGATTTTTTGCGCGCCTGTTTTTGTTTTCCCCTTTGGTAATGGTACCAAAGACGAAAACAAAACAAGGTATCTACACTGTGTCACTGCTCTCGCCCTTTCCGAGCTTTTCGCGATGCAACAATCTTAAAGAATATGAAGACCAATACACAAAAATGATCCAGAAATTCTGTTTCACAGTTGATATATAATCAGAATGAGTCAGCTGGTCTAGAAAACATACCATGCTTTCTAGTCCTGCTGATTCATTATGAATATATGTTAACTGTGAAATAGAAAGCTTATTGCATCGCAAAAAGCCGGGAAAGGGAGAGAGCAGTGACATAGTGTATAAACCCTGTTCTGAAATCAAAAACTATTGCTTCTACGACGAAGGTATAAAAGAGACAGTGTTCCTACGGGATGTGACTTTCTGTCTAAACAGGATCTCACCTTCTACTACCTCTAGTACGATGTTCGCGACAAATACATAGTACACCCCGACTTTTGCTTGTCAAACGACGCGATTAGCTGTTATATGAGGTAGATAAGGAGAAGTTCTTCAGCTTGCATAATTTGATGTCAAGAATTGGCTGAGGTATCTGACTGATTTTCCAAATACTCTGCATCTATTAGTACATGACGCTGTTTTTGGAAATGGCGTCTTAAACAAAACTTCAGGGGCATGAGTATGGAAGGATTTGTACGACTTTCAGAGCGTGTGTCACGATGGTCAGTCTGTCGCGCCCAAAACTTTATACATTGTGCACCATCATTGCATTATACCACGAGCGCATCATGTTGGGTTGTACAACAATGACGTGTAAAAACCAATGCAGCCAAAATTTTAGCAGCCTTCCAACATGTCTCAAAACGGAGGTATTTTATTACCAAACAGCGGCTGGGCATATACAGACAAGCAGCAAGCAGCAAACGAGTATGTACTCTGCTGTGAATGCAAACTACCTCAAGAGTACCTTTATGACTATCGAAGTCGCTTCCATATACATTAATTTAGTATACATAACGTATCTGTGTGATGTACCCAAGGAGACTGGAATGGAATGCCGTTGTGCTACCTCACAAAACATGTGAGAGCTTCACACAGAATTGTACATAACAAAAATACTCTACTCGAGTTACTTTGCCTTAAGTGGTTTTGGGAAAAGAAACTTACAAATACTTTTAAAAGACAGTATTTAGCATCTTGACTTGAATACTTTTTTAGTATCTTCTACAAGCTTGCAGCAGTGAAAGTCCACTCCATTCCTCCCTTTTATTTATTTCTTTGTTTTTTTCCCTTTAAGTTATATATGGCTAGGCGAACACCCTCTCGAAGAAAGTATGTATCTACGAAGTCACTAATTACCTAAAATTCATTAATTAACCTCTTTAATTAGGGGATTTCGCGCAGAAGCGATGTAGCAGAACCAGAGATATTCCTTATCCCTACGAAGAAAATTATCTCCCGATTATCCCAAGAAGGAATCGAAAGGCATTGAAACATTGCCTTTACCACAACATTCCAAAACGCGAACTCCTCCGTCCGTCGTAATCATATCTCCGAAGCGTGACGTATCAGCACGCCCACATTTTTTTTCTCTCTCCCCCTGTATCTGCCAGATTGCTTCAATTTCGGCCATCGCGGGAACTCACTGGCGCTCCCAGGTGCTCTTTGCGCATGCGGTCACGTGGCCTTGAGGGCGCAATCAGCGGCAGCGGGCGGAGCCCTTCGTAGCCACCTAGCGGCAGGTCCGTCTTCACGACCCGGTTTCAGTCGCCGTTCAGCACACCATTCATTCTAGTTCACCATACGAACACCTCAGAAATAGTATCAGGCATGAGCACTTATATCAAACATGCACGCCTGTTTAAATTAATTCTTGTTCGCTCTGTCATTCATGTCATATCAGCATCCACATCAGGCCTTCCTGTGGCACGTTGCGTCACGTGAGGGTAGGCCTACCGCTATGTAGGACGCGCAAGCTAAGCCAAATCCCCCTAGATAACAGAAGGTCTGCATTTCCTTTCAAATGACGTCACGCAGCTGGCCTCACTGTCACTGTTTGTGATGGATAGGCGCGACATCACCGAAAGAGCAAAGAAGAGAAAACTTTATCGGGATAATAAAATTATCCGATTGAATCCAATCCGGACGAACCCGCGACACCATAAGCGCGCAGCTGTATAGAACGGAAGTTGTGTGAGGTTGGGGTCTGAATCTGTGCCGAATATCAGTTGCCGTCATATACGTCCTCTGTGTTTTGCTGCTTCAAGTATGACATAGAAAGCAGGGTTTGGTGTCGGACACGAAAACTGAACCGCTAAATACCCAAATTCAGCAGGAAACACATATAGAAACGGAAACGAAACTATTTTCGTTACTTTTCCCAGAAAACGTAACGTATACAAAAGTCCGCTGACGACACGGAAACCGCTACTGAAAGTCGTCTGGAAACACTAATGGAAGTGGAAACGAAAGCTCGAATTTCGTAGGTACCACTAACAGCAGCGCACTATTATTTTCGTGCCAAACCCCGCTCTTGTGCATTCCAGCAAACCAAACCATTTGTATCTCCACAAGACAAATTCTGTTCAGGGGCGTCAACGGTGACACCACTGACAGCGCAATATTGAGTTAGGTACAGCGGCATTGCGTAGAAACATATTTTCGATGATTCAGAATAAGGTTTACAGCTGCCGTCATGGACCTTCGATTTTAAAATTCATGAAGATTACAAAAAAAAAAAGTCTGTCAAATGCTGGGTCCCGCTCGAGGGGTCTTGCTATGCAGGTGCAGCTAACTTGAGTTCACATCACTATATATTTTTTTCTCGGAAAAAACTGTTAGCAACCTCGGCGAAACGACAATGGATGTCTCGGCAGAGTTGGACAAACAAAATATGCGCAACGTTTCCCATGCTTATTAGAATGCCGTAGAGGCAAGCGAAAAACATCTGCAACTGTTGGAAGACAAATAAACACGAGCGGCCGTACTGCCATGCTTAGCTTCAACTCTACTATGGATCCTTGCAAGTGACGCTTGAGTTGGCGTTTCTCCTTTTTACATTGGCGTTTTTTACATTGTCGGTTCATCTGAGAGATATCGCCCGCCGCCTCACACTCACCAAGATCATATTTACGTGTGCAGACATCCGCGCGCCTTGCAGGAGTAAGTCGGCGAAACGTGTTCGGGATTAAGTGTGCAATCTAAAATCTGCTTAGCTGCACCATTGATTTGTTGGGTGAACTTTTCGTCTACAACATTTGCGTCATAGCATTTGGGTCATTTGCATCAGCATTTGTCAACAACAATGACTGCGTCATAGCTGTATACATAGGCTTTAGGGCTTTTTTCGTCTTTGTCGCATGTATTTACAGGAGGTCTTGGGGGGCGAGAGACCTGTAAGAGGGTGTTCTCAAGCACTGTCTAAGTCCCTGCTCGGTATGTCCCTCACATTGTTCCGGAAGGTCCTTTGGTAAGGCGGGTAAAATTATCCTTTGGGCGTCCGTTTTATAAATTATCTTACCTGGCAAGTGATTACCGATTTTGTATCCGCAGTCACCGAGGGCCGTGAGACAACGCAGCCAAGGGAATCGAACGTTCTCCAGAGTACTCTGTTTGCTGTGTTCTGGTGAATGCTTTACCACGCGCTATTCGCTTGTGCTGAACAAATCAGTATCGAACCGTTGCTGTCCTGCCTGCGTGTGTGTTGTACGGCATCACGTGATTATCCAGGTAACTACGCATTCCTCATCACCACCGCATCGGTTCGACGACCATGTCGGCAAACAAGAAGCCCCGGCGCACAGGAAGCAGGCTATAGCTCTCGCCAAGAAAACAATTGTTCACTTTTGCAAACGACAAATCGATTTGTTTGTATGATGTCGCTATGTGAAACCTGCGCAGTCCCCAACAAAATCCCACTTCGGCAATACGATGTGGAGAAACTCCGCCTATACTAAGTTCCGACGAGAAACTGTTCTGCAAATAGAATGTGATTTTTCCGCTCTCGCAAGCCGCATCAACATCAAAGGGACTGGGCCGGGGGGGGGGGGGGACGCTACACCTAACACTGACATGGATAAGAAGGCCTCAAAGCCGAGCTCTACAATTTGGTTTGGTGTGTTCGTTGCAAGTTTAGTAGCGCCATCTCGTTCCGTCCTTTCAGAACCTTCTTTTCGCGTAAAAAACTGCTACCGTCTTTACATTTACACTATATTCTAGGCTCATTCTGCCATTGTTATTGATGCAGAGCTGAACTATTGTCCTACCTGTTTGAGTAGCACCGTTGTAGTCTATTACATTATATCCAATATCTTTTAAACCCCGCAGGTACGCATCACTGAGTTTGCTGTGAAAGGGCACGTAGTTGTCCGGAACCTCTCCAGCTTTGCTATGGTACTCTGGAAAAGCAAAAGAGGCGTTGCATAAAGGAGTTCAGGAATGAACACCGTTGATTGTGCACTGCGGATTGAGGACTGGTACACTGTTAGAGCAAGCAACTTACCTCCATTGTAGAATTGTTCAATTTCGAAGCGTTCGATTGATTTGAAGTAAGGGAGCACGTCTTCGTATGCCCAACCTTCGGCTCCGTTGGCTGCCCAGTCGTCGTAATCGTGCCGGTTGGCCCGAACAAACTGCATGGCGTTGATGACGCTTCCGCCGCCGAGAACACGACCACGGATAGTTGGGCAGGTCTGAAAAATTTCATGTAACCGTTCTATGTAGGTTTACGTTAAATACCGAGGTAAAGATCTCAAAAGTTTAAAACATAATGTCGCGATGCTTCCCTAAAATAGGTATATCCCTTGCAGAGCAGAGGATCGGAGAAATATCGTGGGCGCACGGCAGAGGATAAGATCTATGTTCCATATAAAATGCGCTCAGGAGCCGTTCAAGCCTTTTCTTTTCAGACACTTCAGCAGTTTCAGCCTTCATTCTTCTTTTGGTTGCTGTATGGTACTGGGTTGCTAGAAATGAAGAAGGTCCTAGCTAATAGAGGGAGTAGATTTACACGGAAAGTGAGCCGGCCTATTTGTGTGGCGACATGCTGCACGTGCCGCAAGGTGCGCCTGCGAATAATTCGGACCACCTGGGGATCTTTTGCCGTGCGCCAGAAGTGTCCGATACAGGGCGCTGAAAGCAATCTTTACCTTCCCCAAATTGCCACCGTCCTCGGCCATGATCAAACCCGCGATCTGGAGCTCAGCAACCCAACATGATCACGATTGAGCTACTAGGATGCTGCTGCTGATTTCCAGCTGCCTGGCTTATGCTGGTAATCAGCGTGTGCGTGCTCCATTTAATTCGTGAATAACTCACTGAGGTTTTCATCTTACATGCTAATTCAGACCGAAACGACTGTCCTTCTCAACGCTAAAAGTATGAGATGCTTCGCAGTTTTCCTTTGAGCGATCTTAGAATTATTCACTGTGCAATGCTTTTCAGCTAAGAATGTTTCATAACTGGGTTGATGGAATTGTTCATGTGCATATTTGCCATAGAGAAGGCTGGCCGCTGCCAGCAGCATATCCCTCGTTTCTGCGTCATTTCTGTATTGCATTTATCAGTGTGCCTCAGCGGCACAAGTTCAACTTGAGCAGCTAGTGCCGGATATCGAAGAAAGAAACCCCCATCCCCCCCACTGTCCCTTTCGTTTGTGTAACGGTCCGCATAAGCTCTGAAGAACCGTTGGTTTTCTAGGAAGATTTAGCAGACCGTAATGTCATTGCGATAGCGGCTTAGAAAAGATGGTAAGCCACGAACCTAACTCCTTTGAAGTGGCTGACGTAACGTTGCTTACCTTAGATTTGACACCCGATCTAAAAAAAAAGAGTACGATTTACTTCATTATCTTAGGCGTTTTATTTCATTATTGGTTTATTTCCACCAATTCAGCTGGTGGAAGCCGAAACTAAAAGCTAGAGAGCTTGAAGACCGCCTCGACTCCCATACAGACAGCAGCGAACTGACGGTCTGTTTGGGGTTTGTGCTTAAAGATGCTAGATCGACAACCATTCCGCATTTCTTTAATCTTAACATTTGGGTATTTCACCTGGAATGGTTCGTTTTCGCATCAATTTCGCGCTTTAGTCCACATTGCACGTGAACATTGTTTCTAAAGTTTTTGGGGTACAGTATGTCGTTCATCATAGAAAGATGCTCGTTGAAGCCGGTAAGTACGGTACACAGATGCCGAAGGGATGCTAACTCTTCTTTGTTCGTGCCATAGTTCAGGTTCGCTTTGCTGCACGGTATATCAACTTCAAGGCACTCAGCTTCCTGCATAGTTATCCTTATACCATGCATAGATTCATTTGCTGTTGCGATATACAATAAACCCCCTTCTATGAATCCTCGAGTGGCGAATATCACAAACTTATAACAACGTAGTGAGGAATGTTGTTTACCAAGCGGGTCGAACTGTGTTGGTCGACTGTTCGTGTGAGCCAAGGAGCCTTCTCAACCAGTTCATGTTATTTATGGGGCGCTGCACCTGCACCCCTCGTTGGAACGTCCCCGAATGGGTCAGTGTAACCTGATACTCAAAGCTACGTCTTCCGAGAGGCGCATCCCGTCACTGTTTCTGATGCCTTTGTCTCTCCCTTCTTTTTATAAATAAAACAGTCGTCTCTTTTCAAAGCTACGAAATGGTTGTGTGTTTTCTGGTCTCCGCGAAGTTCGGGCGCCTCCGACGTTTGAGTTCGACGGACTTACATTTTTATCAGAATTGGGATAAGGACTGATTGGACAGATGAGCTGTTGAACAGGACAATTTTGACACATCTGGACTTCAGCCCGCAAGCCCCGAAGGTAGACAATGCCGAGATCGCAACGAAGACGCCCTCAGGGATCGAAAACTAACGGCACCGAAGATAACATTACGACCAGCGATGAACACCAGCAGCAATTTGGTTTAAGCGACAAAGACGGCTCATCAACGATTATCGAAGCTCACGATAGCAACGACGTTCCAGCAAAAACGATGACTGAGCTGGAAAAACTTATCAAGTATTTGCAAGAACGCGACGAAGTTCGTGACAAGATGCTCTACGACTTAATCTCGGCGAAGAGGACCGACGGTCAAGCCCCTTCTGCACGCATCATGCCAGATATCTCCAAGGAGGTCCATGTGGGTCCGTGGTACAGATGAAGTTAAAGGGACCTGCAGCAACGTGGTATCGCAATAAGTCAAAGGAATGTGATACGTGGGAACATTTTGAGTACTGTTTTCGGAATATGTTTGTGCCTGTCACTAATCCTCTAACTAAGTACGAAGAAATGCGCAACAGAGTTCAAGTTAAGGGCGAATCAGTGCTTGATTATTTTATGGATAAGATGCATCTATGTAAACGTTATTGAGCTAAAGAAAGACGAAACGAAGGAAATGATTCTTCTAGGTATTGCCGACAGGTCAGCATTACAAATGCTTACGCCTAGACACCATAACTCATTAGAACAGCTACTGCATGATCTCAGGCGTCACGTTCGATTGGAAAAAGAAAGATATGACATGTTTGACGCAGGAACTCAAAAATCAACGCCCGAAAACAAGAAAAATGTCAGCATCAATGCAGCTGAGAATTCAGTCCAGACCGGTAAAGGAGGAATGTGGGCCCCTGCAAAGGACTCGCAGGGCAACCGAAAGTGTTTCAATTGTAACGAATACGCCAATCACATCGCTAAACATTGCCCCAAAGAGAAGAGGGTAAAGTTTTGCACTTCATGTAACAAGTACGGTCACGGAAATTGAGAGTGCAAGTCACGAAGTGACAAGGCGACGAAAGAATCCCTCTGCGTCCGTCACAATGGCCCCAGAAAATATGTAAAACAAGCCATCATCAACGACGAAATATTGGTGAGTTCATTTATTGATCAAGGTAGTGCCGTAAGCATGACTACAGTTTCCGCAGCAGCCAAATGTGGACTAAACATTCTCCATGTCTCCGAGAAGGATGCGCTATATGGACCCGCGCAAAAGAAAACCATGCCAATTGGCAGGACCGCCATTAGGATATGCATCGACGACGTCACAGCTGAAGTCCCAGCCTATGTTGTGAGCGATAATGTCATTCATTACGATGTACTCGTGGGACGAACGCTGATCGATCTTGACAGCGTTGTCATGATTAAAGCGAAGAATTCCATGAATCTAATCGACAGTCGAAAGGACGGCCCGTTTAAGGATTTCACACTGGACAATGTGGAAATTAAATATACTCTGAGGAGCGAAAGCTCTATTACATCATCGCTAAACTCCGTGCAGTTGATCAACATAAAGGCCGAATGCAGCCATAATTCAGGGACTGTTAAGCTTAACCTCAGTGAGCATGATATCGGACGTCTGCTTGGGCTACGAGATGGAACGACGTCAATACCGATCACACAGAAGCCCTGATGAAATAACAACAAAGAATAACTTTTCATTCGGTAAAGCGGTGAAAGTGGATCCAGTTTCCGCGCACGCTTGCGTGTTCAACGAGGTTGACGAAAGCACAACAGGAGCAGAGCATAGAACAAGTCGACGACGTTTCTCCAGTCCTCACAGTCGAGGATACCGTAAGTGAGCGACGTACCATGCAATACGAAGCACGATGCGGGCCGACGGTAACACGAGAACAGAAGAGCCAAGTGATTACATTGTTGACCTCTTGCTGAGATTGTTTTGTATTTGACATCCACGAACTCGGAAAAACAAAGATGGCTGGAGTGAAAATCGAAGAAATTGATGGTTTTATGCCAGTGTACAGCAAACCATATCGAGCAACGCACGACGAAACAGAGCATATGAGTGCTATTGTGCTATTGCCAATGCCTCCAAGACAAGTATACCTAGATGTCTACGAGGGTTTAAGCAAGAACATACAAACGATCGGCCAAGAAGCAAGATGTCCGACAAAGCAACAACAAGAAAGGCAATCTCGACAGCACAATTTGCAAAGATTAAAAGCTCCAAGATACGAAATTGTCGATATCGTCGCATTGCAAGGAGTACCAGTATGCGGCGCAAAACCAACCAAGGTCCAACCAAAGTATCGTTGTCCCTTGGTCGTCGAAGCAATGTTACCTAACGACACATGCCGCATCACTTGTACGAGCGGACAAAAAGGCCGCCCTTATAGCACTGCGGCGCATGCGGACCAACTCAAGCTATGGATTTGAAAAGCGCTCGAAATGACGATGACGATGACGGCATAGACTCGGATTCCGAGTAAACGTATAACATATTGCATTTTACCACGTATGTTCAATTCATATTGAAGTGTTTTATTTCCGAAAAGCGCAGAAAGTTGGGCTAGTTGGTGAGACAGCATACTGCAAATTTTGGGACGCGAAAGACAAGGACTGAAGAAAGCACATAAACACAAGCGTCACTCACAACTGAAATGTATTGCAGGTAAAAGAATGCATATATACACAACCGGTAGGCAACACGTGCCGAGTTACAAAGCCTTAAAACATGCTGATAGACGCATGGCTGCCAATAGATAGTAAGGTGCGTAAATTAGGTATTTAGGAAGGAAAGTTCTTTATCAGATAGCGCTAGAGATGGTTGGCTAACACACTTGCCTTCCCCCGCCGAAAGTACGTGATGCACTTCTCTTATTCCCAGCTCATTATTCCCAGGCTCATTCCCAGCAATTCGTGCCTTGTTCTTCTGGTGTTGTATACAGCATTCCTCTCTCATATAATAGAGTTTACATTGGCCAGACGGGCAGGTGCCTAAATATTAGACTTCGTGAGCACCCCTACAGCCTCAGAAATGTGCCTTTAGGCAATCTGACATACCATTGCGATAGATGTGGGTGTGTTCCGGATTTTCGAGGTACCACTGTCCTAGGGAGGGCCAGTCATTAAATTACCCAGGAGATAATAGAAGCGCATCACATACATTCACCGGGGAAGGCAAGTATGTTAGCGAACCATCTCTAGCACTATCTGATAAAGAACTTGCCTTCCTAAATACCTAATTTACGCACCTTACTATCTACTAGCAGCCATGCGTCTATCACCATGTTTTAAGGCTTTGTAACTCGGCACGTGTCGCCTACCGGTTGTGTATATATGCATTCTTTTTCCTGCAATACATTTCAGTTGTGAGTGACGCTTGTGTTTGCGTGCTTCCTTCAGTCCTTGTCTTTCGCGTCCCAAAATTTGCAGTATGTTATTTCCGACGTTATGTTTTCAAATGCTATGTTAATCAATGAAAGCATGGCATGTTCAATATTTGATGTAGTACCTATACCATGTGTTTAAGAGCATAGCCTGTTATGTGCCTTATGTGTCTTGAATTAGCGATGTATAAGTTTATGTTTTTGCTATGATGGAAATTTCCAGGACGAAATTTTATAAGGATGGACGAATGTGACGAATACACAACGTGTAACAACGAAATGAAGAATGTTGTTGACGATGCCAGTAGAACTGTGTTTTTCGACTGTTCATGTGAGCCACGGGGGCTTGTCAACCAGTTCGTGTTATTTATGGGGCGCTGCACCTGCACCCTAGTTGGGACGTCCCCGAATGAGTCAGTGTAACCTGATGCCCAAAGCAACGTCTTCCGAGAGGCGCATCTGGTCACTGTGCTTCTGTCTCTCCCTTCTTTTTCGTAAATAAAGTTGTTCTGTCCTGTTCGCAACATCGTTTGTTGATTTTTTGTCGTTTGTCGAGTTGATTTTTGGTAGATTTTGGTGGCGACACCACATTAGTCATGCATTCATCTTTGTCTTCAGAGCTCACGCGCATTACTCCATGTTCGAGCATACTGTTCGAACGTTCTTTTCTGCTATCTATAATGGGTGAAATCAGTGTTTTCGCCCATTTCGACGTTTAACTTTCTGACTGGTCAGTTTCTTCGAGTTCTGATGGAGTCAGAATAGTGAAAAGGCTAAAGGATCGTCGGCTACGTTGGCATATCAGCCAAGCACCTCGGCGTCCACCTAAGCGCCAACATACAGCCACATCGTCATTGGGTGAGCTTTCACATTCGACGCTGCTTTCGTAGGGACCTCCTAGTCTTGAAGCAGCACCTGCAGAAACAGAATTTACCCGAAAAGCTTCGCTCGGCTGGTGTCCCTGCCCTGCTATCAGCGTGCCAGAAGGTTCGAAGGGATTTACGCAAATCAAGCTTGAACATTAGCTTAAACCACGATGTTCAGACAAGATACCGATGGTACCCCACTTGCTAATCAGACGAACAGCTTTGAAGAGACTGCCCCAACACCGTCTGCAGAGCAGCAAGGCGCAGGGCCTAAACGTAGAGTAGTCCTCTCTGAAACGACGCAACAGAACTTCGAACTCGGGAGGGATGAACAGCGTGCAAAGCTAGCAAGGGCTTGGGAGAAAACAGAGTCTGAGCTGGAGAGAATCTGCATCCCCGAAGTGTATCACGAACAGGTCAGGAGACTCGCCACCTGCTACAAGCGTTACAAGCTTCAGGCGGAAAGGTATTCCACGTTTGTGGTGAAGACGAACGAGTCTGGTGAAGGACAGCCTAACCGAACAAGATATTCAGAAGGAAATCGACAAGGACCGATACGACCTCGTAGGAGGCATAGTCCAGGAGATTGAAGAACGCCTCGATCGCCATCGTGAGACGGTTTCACGGCGCTCCGGGGGCTCAGTACGCTCATCTTCAGTACGCTCATCACAACGTTCTGTGCAGTCTAGCGTTAGTTCTTCAGCAAGTATTGCAGCACCTAGGGCTCGCGCGTATGCAGAAGCGGCACGTACACTCACGTCATACAGCCAGCGGGAAGCCGCAATGAAGTTGGAAAAAGCCCGCATAGCAGCCGACCTCGAGGCACTACAGAAAGACAAACAAGCTGCCGCAGCGGAAGCACAAGCTAGGGTTTTGGAGGCAGCACTCTTTACAAGGTGGCACACGACCTCGTGAAGTCGAGCTGGTTCACTCGTCAGAGCGAACTAGGGACTACGTTCTGCACCACACCATACCACAGAGCACTTCACTGGTCCCAGGAGAGAGTCCGCCGCACACGCTGCAACCCTCGCGTCGCTACAATGCGACGTCCCGTGCATCCCTGCTGGGGGATTCCCCCAACAGCACAACGACCACCCCTCAGGTGACGCAAGTGTTTCTATGCCTCAGGACCAAGCACCGGTCACTGCGACATCGTTAAATACCTTATTCGTCGGGAACTGGTCACGACTGGACTCTCAACGTTCACCGAACGTGCAGAGGACTATAGGTCATGGAAATCCGCTTTCCGTAACGCCACTGAGAACCTTGGGCTATCATCTACAGAGAAGATTGACCTGTTGGTGAAGTGGCTAGGAAGCGGATCGTCTGCCTACGATAGGAGGCTGAGATCCGGGTAAATCGATGACCCAAGCATGTGCCTTCGATCAATCTCGGAACGTCTTGAGGAAGCTTACGGTAGCCCAGAGGCGATAGAAAATGCTCTTGTTCGTAGGCTGGAGAACTTCACCAAAGTATCGAGTAGTGACAGGGAGAGGCTCAGGGAGCTGGCAGACTTGCTCCAAGAACTGGAATCTGCGAGGACGGATCCGCACTTGCCTGGCCTTTCTTATCTGGATACGGCGCGCGGCGTTAATCCCATCGCAGCGAAGCTACCCTTAGGTTTGCAATATAAGTGGGTAAGCCTGGGATCCAAGTATAAGCAAGAGCGCCGCGTGTATTTCCCACCTTTCTCTGTCTTCTCGGGCTTCGTCGGAAGCACAGCTAAAATGAAGAACGACTCGAGCTTCATAATCGGGTCTATAGTCGACAACAGAAGCGTAAAGGACACACCATCAACTACGCATGGCTCGAAGAAGACATCTGTGTAAGTACACGGGACTCAAGTTACCTCTCCGGAAGGCAGCTTGGTCGGTACCACGAAGAGTAATTCTTCAAAGAAGTTGGACACGATGTGCCTCCTGCACAAGAGTGTATTGGCACCAAATGGACAAGAAACCGCATAAGCTCGCGGACTGTCGTGCTTTCGGCACAAACGTTTGAATGAGCGAAAACGCCTGTTAGCAAACTACGGCGCCTGTTTCAGATGGTGCGCGACAACACACAGCGCAACAAACCGTAACTCGACGATGCAATGTAGGGGGTGTAACAGCAACCAGCATGTAACAGCTCTTCATCCTGAGACAGAATCATCCCAAGTTCAATGAACAAACATCATGCCCTCGCTGGCAGGCAGCTGCTTGGATGAAGCATCTTCCGAGATCACGTCAAGCTGTACGGGCGTGTGTGGAAGCTTGAATTCTCGAAGATCATGTTCGAAGAATTGCATCGTTAAGGTGTACCCGAAGACACAACCGGAGCAGGCAGTCCGGATGTACGCAATGCTTGACGACCAGAGCAATAAATCTCTGGCCAGACCAGAATTCGTCGAGCGTTTTGGTATTCGTGGAGGTGAATATCCGTACACACTGAGAACCTGCGCCGGCGTGGTGGTAACGACAGGGCGACTAGCAAATGGCTATGCAGTCGAGAACGTCACATCCGGAAAACGGCTGGATCTATCCACGCGATTGAGAGTGATGGGATTCCAAACAACAGGCATGAAATTGCAACGCCAGACGTTGCACGCAGACATCTCAATCTCAAGGCACTCACCAACGTCATTCCACCAATGGACTCCAAAGCGCAAATGCTGCTCCTTATTGGCTGGGACCTTGTTCAGGCCCATAAAGTGCGCCAGGAACGGAATGGACCCAATGACGCTTCTTTCGCCCAGAAGCTGGACCCCGGGTAGGTCATAGTTGGTGACGTCTGTGTCGACAGATTACGCACACGAAATGAGGTCGACGCTTTCGCTACAACTGTACTGGGGAATAGACGTCCGTCTTCCTTCACGCCATGCCTCAATCACATTCTCGCAAAGGAAAACCTCAGTTGTCAGCATCCCAACAGAGAAGCCGTCCTGCCTAGTATATCGCCACCGAGTAATGACGCAGTGGACCCACTATTCCAGACAACAAGGGAGGGCGAAACATTTGCTCCGTCTGTGGAAGACCAAGAATTATTGAACCTTATGGATAGAGAATTCAGTATGCACGGACCGGGCAACTGAGTGGCCCCCTAGCCGTTTCGTACACCTAGACGTAAGCTTCCTGTCAACCGGGAACAAGCACTATCTAGGTTCAACTCGCTATGTCGCATCCTGGATAGAAAACCGGAGATGAAGCAGCACTTTGTTGCCTTCGTAGAAGACCTGCTGAAAAATTGTCATGCTGAGCCGGCTCCACCAAGGGGCGAATCCAAAGAGTACTGGCATCTTCCGAGCTTTGGCGTCTAACACCCACAGAAACCGGGTTAGATCCGTGTCGTGTTCGACTCCAGTGCCAAGGACCAAGGCATTTCGCTAAATGACTTGCTTCTTTCGGGACTGGACATGACTAACAGCTTGGTCGGAGTTTTACTCCGTGTCAGAAAGGAAGCCTTCGCTGTAACAGCAGATATCCAGCACATGTTCTATTGCTTTTTCGTACGTGAAGAGGACAAGGACTACCTGCGGTTTACTGCAAGGGCTACCTACATCAGGGTTACAGATTCCAAGGGGACGCCCTACGTGGGATTTGTGTTCGGCAAAGCGAAGCTGGCAACGCGGCCTGAACAAACCACCCCGAGGCTGGAGCTATGTGCCGCTGTGCTTGCCGTCGAAATCGATGTTCGCATCGAAGATGTGGGGCACTACACGGACAACAAGGTCGTGCTTTGGTACATCACCAACGAGTCGAGGCGCTTCTACGTCTATATCAGCAATCGCGTCAACAGAATACGGAGGTCCACGAAACCCGAACAGTGGCACTACGTCCCGACTTACCAGAGCCCTGCGGACAATACCGCAGACCAGTTGTTACAGCAGCTCTCACGCGTGCAACCTGGCTCACAGGACCTGAATTCCCTCACGAACGCTCGAGTACGGAATCGGCAAGCGCAGCTTTCCCGCTCCACCAGCAAGAAGTCGACCCTGATATACGGCCACAAGTTTCCGTCTCTGCGACTTTCATGATGAAACAACAACTGGGTTCCCATAGCTTCAAGCGCTTTTCATCATGGAAGTCGCTTGTAAGGGCCTTAGAGAGTCTCGTACACATCGCTCGATCGTTTCTCAACCCATCACCCACTTGTCACGGATGGCACCATTGCAACAAACCTCGGACCGCGGACGAACTAGCGCATGCTTAAAAGGCCATCCTACGCAGTGTCCAACAGGAGGAATTCGCAGAGATCATCGTTCGGCTTCGCACGGACGTACCTCAACGAAAACACCTCTCAACCAAACGATCTCTGTGGAAGGTTGATCGTTACATCGACAACGACTACATGTTAACAGTTGGCGGGCGCTTACGGAATGCAAACTTGAACGAGCAAGAAAAACATCCGCTCATTGTTCCCGGTCGGCACCACGTGGGTTTACTACTGCTTCGGCACAGTCATGAAAAGGTCGTCAAGCATAAGGGCAGGCACTTCACGGAAGGGGCTGTTAGAGCCGCTGACTTCTGGATTGGCTTCTGTGCACAGACCCCCCGTTCACTTTCGTGGGACTGGACGTTTTTGGCCCCTGGGTGGTCGCCTCACGACGCACAAGAGGTGCGCAGCCCTCTTTACGTGCTTAGCTGTCCGTGCTGTGCACATAGAAGTGATAGAATCTATGGACGCTTCCAGCTTTATTAATGCCCTACGAAGGTTCATCGCAGTTAGAGGTCCAGTTAAGCAGTTCCGTTCGGACCGAGGAACTGCAGGCCCTTAGACCCTGTATCTTCGGACGCGGAGTGTCCCCCAGTTCTCACCCCGGCAATGATTTTGACACAGAAACCGTGACCGCCAACGGCACCAGTAGGAGAGTTCAAAAGTATCCACGTCAAGCAGTGGAGACAAGTACAGGCTCTGGGAAACACGTTATGGCACCGATGGAGGAATGAGTACCCCTGCCCAGCCTCGAAAGTCGTCGCAAATGGCTAACCGACCAACGTAATCTTACGGTCGGCGATGTTGTCCTATTGAAGGACGCGGCAAGCAGACGCCATGAGTGGCACATGGGAAGAATTAACGCTGTCTACCCAGGAAAAGATGGAAAGGTGCGGAACGTTCAAGTACAGACGACCCAAGACGGCAAGAAGAAAACCTTCGAGCGGCCAGTCTCCGGTCTAGTTCTGTTGTCGTCGGAGCAGTGACTGTAGGTTTCGGACATATGACCTCGTTTAAGTGCATATAGTCTGGTATCGTGGGGATACCGGGAGGGGGGGGGGAGTGTTCTGTCCTGTTCGCAACATTGTGTGTTGTATTTAACTTCAACTTAATTTTTAATATTGTAGCAGATTTTGGTGGCGCCACCACATTAGTCATGCTTTCATCTCTGTCTTCAGAGCTCCCGCGCATTACTCTATGTTGAGCATTCTGTTCGGACGTTCTCTTCTGCTATCTATTATGGGAGAAATAAGCACAGCCTTTTCACCTCTTTGCGAGGTTTAACTTTCTGACTGGTCAGTTTCTTCGAGTTTTGACGCAGTCAGAATAGAAGTAGTCGACTCTTTTCGAAGCTACGAAGTGGTCGTGTGTTTTCTAGTCTCTGCCAAGTTCGGGCACCCCCGACGTTTTGTGTTCGACGGACTTACATATGTGTACCGTATAATCTATATATACGTAGATGTACAGCTTGTGGTAGTGCTAAAAATCGTATGCTGCATGGTCCTGCCATTGCTGAATATATCTACTTTCATAAAACACTGCATGATTAGCACATACATGATGTGGCTGGATCGCCGACGGTTCCATTTGTTTCTTTTTTTGTTTTGTTTTTTTGTTGCCTTTGATCCTGGGTGCACATGTATATGGTTGTATACGAGATACGGAGGTAGGTATGACACGTATGCAAGTGGGCCCACACTCTCAGCGGAGCCTGCGCAGCTGAGGACGCTCTGTCCAGGTGGCGGATCAGACCAGTTCTTTCTGTTTCTTACAGTTCTCAGATTACCAGCAGCAGAACAAGAAGCATTTCAACTGGCACAGTTACTTCTATTTCTTTTTGTTGCATTACAAAAAATGGCATGTTGAGTTCGGACTATTACCACTTTTTCAAGTACCTCAGTTGGTGAAATCCAGCCTACGTAACATCATAGTAACGTGGCAATGAATCAGACGAGCTGGTGTACCTCACTCTCAGGGTTGATTATAGATGTATAACATAGCATTGTAAACTTCGTTGAGTAATACATGTGTTAAACAACAAAGAGTTATCAGAAATAAATGTGATGTGCAGAATAATCTTGTTTTCTGTACTGATCTCTAAGTTTCTATTATGTGCTGATGAAAACCTGAGACGCTCTAGTGTTGAGTTTCTGTAGGCATGGATGTTGTTAATGCTAATGTTCATATTGACGATATGCTCGATACCGAATACTTCATAAAAATTCTTGCCTGAGACAAACAATATGTCCTTGGAGGCAAGGGGATACGCGCAGCCCGTCACGTCTGTAGACCAGAGTAAATCAGTAGCGTTTCAAAGCGCGGAGCTGCTTTGGAGAATTTAAGTTGAAATATGGCAAAACAAAACATAAGGCCACCCAGTTTTTACAGTTATAATGCGTACATCCAAAACGAACAACAAAGAAGGTCAGATTGCAAACATCATAGCCGCACTTGGCGACACACTCGCTTTCTTCTCCAATTGCCAACGCGTTAATATAATTTTCAACGCCAGGCAACTACCAGACACTTTCCATCGGGGAGAGCGATACGACGTTGCGGTGAATCGCTAGAGGCATGCTTATCGCAGCAGCAAAACCCACACTGCCGCGGAGGTGGAAGCTTGCACTCCTTGTTGTGATCGGCCGCTAAGTACAACTGACATGTGATACCTGCAAGCGCGAGCGCAGCAGGCAAAAAGCTAACAAAGCTTTTTGTCAGCTGACAAGCTGACAAAAGCTTGACAAGCAAAAAGCTGTTCACCATTGCGTATTCCCCGAACGCTGGCAGCGAAATGTCTCAGTATTGAAAAGCCGCAACGACACGACTGCGATCTTGGTAGGTACGACTACGACAGGCACCGCACCAGGGGAGGCACAGTGAGCGGGTTTCGCCGCTGCAAAAATAGTGTCGCCGCTTGAGTTCCCCGCCAAATTCTGGCTCTGTGCTTTTCATTCGCTCCCGTCCGCCACGTGAACTTCTCGATCATGATTGGCTGAGGCTCATTTAACCGGTGCATTCCCTCGTGTTCGTTTCCTCCGAGGCGCCGACCCGTCTGACCGTTGTGCAGCTGGCGTCCATGTGAGCGGGCGGTGATTTCGTTTCGTGGATTTCGAAGATGTTCGAGCCATTGACGAACGACGGAATGAAAGATAAGAGGACAAACGTATGCATACGTTTGTCCTCTTACGTTTCATTCCGGCTGATCGCTGACATGCACCATGGTGCATGTCAGCGATCAGGCGTTTAATACTGCCGCCTAACAGTGTGCATAACTTTACTACGTCTTGTCCGGTATTGTCCTTGTCCGGTACCGATCATGAGTAATGACCTGGTTCACGTGCTATTCTGTATCGCGTTACTTGTTGCGTTTTGTTCTGCCATTTGAATGTGTCTGATGTGTAAAACACTGGTGTGCATGAAAAGGCAGCATGTACCGTGTACGCCTGGCCCCCCGAATTTTGTCAATAACCTACACATCGGTGCGTGACAGGCATGAGGCAGATAGCATGTCTTATGTAGCATATTCAGGCAATTAACTTATGCTCTGCTTTACCATATCGTTAACAGGTTCTCTTTTTTTTATTTTCACATCAAGACACCGACAGCTGTTCGTGGCCCTGCGATCCCCAAGCATGTATCCCCTGTCACCTTAAAAATCTACAGTTGTGCAACGATGAACCGAACGACTCCTGTGCCTCATTACGTGCTATGTGCATAATAATATCTACTTTCTCCAAAGCGAATAGTTTCCTTTAGACATTCTATAATATGGTAGACACGCTTTCTGTTGTTTTGCAGTATGTAATATTTATTTATTTATTCTGCGCCCACCGTTTAACAGGGAGAGGAGGAAGGGTGAGCGGTTCCCAAGTATGCGGGAATAGGATGTACATCTGTTAAGTTCTGTGTTTGTTAATATTATTGTCTTCACAATATGTATATGATTTTCTGCCTTTCTAAGTGGCCCCAGCCTGGAGCATTATGGCGCGTATGGTATGCTTTTATTTTTTTTGTTTATCACAAGGGTCTCGGCCTTGCTCATTGATAACAAAACCGCACCTGTGACGACACGCTAATGGGTTGTGTCGCAGTTGGGACTTAGACTAAGGGAATCGCAAGGACGTCTCGCGCACGCGAAGGTCGACTTCCTTTGTATACTAGGAAGAGTGTCTAGGGACAGGCTAATCCGCTGTTTCCTTGTGGTTTAGGGATTGCCACTAATGTACTTGCTTTTAGTTATGACAATTGTGTTTACGGCTAAGTGTCTTTTAAGCAAGCTCTTCCGGAGTACATTTTATTGGCTGCATGGATTTTTGATGTGCCCAATCAGGGTATTGGGAAAGTGCAGTCATCAATTGTGATTCGTTGGAAACGTTTGGGCGGTACACTGATGGTTGTAAATAAAAGGGCCCGGACAAACAATGGAGGAGGACTGGACAGCGGAAGGCTACACATGAGTGTGGGGAAGAGACAATCAGTCTCGACCTGAGGTAACGTGTAGTATGTATATACTGTAATTAAACAGTTGTTGTTGCTAGTATATCCTGGAATGGTTTCTGCTCGCTCCGTGACGGACTCGCGTCATCCCACCACCACCACCCCTTCACGACAACTTCTACCAGGGCGTCTTCGTTTCTTCAACGGTGGAAGCCCGGGCAGAAAGTTGACTGGCGCAGTCGACAGGATGGGATTGACAGGAGCGAGGTGAGCAAGGATCAGCCAGGCCTGTGATCAGCAGAGTGACGCGGAACAGTATAGGCAACATCCAAGCGAGAAGCCTGCTTCGCTGAAGCTGACTCCAGGAAGAAGCAACGGAAGGCGGAGCGATATCCAAGTGAGAAGCTCTGGGAACGACCGAACGACGACGGACAGAATAGGGCGGTAGCTACGTGTGAGGCCTGCTTCGTCGGAGTCGGTACGACAAGGGATCGGTGACATCTTCGTGAGAGACCGGGGACCTACGTGGTTACATCAGCGAAAAGAAAGGGCCGAAGGTGGACAGATTAGGCAGCATCGGCAAGAGAAGCCTGCTTCACCGGAGCCGGAACAACCAACACCGACGACATCTACGTGAGAGGTCGGAGACCTTAGCGGTCAGAAACGTGGAGCCAGGGGTGAGCGGCGCAAGATAGCGGGGGACGTCATCTACGTGACAGGTCCATCACCGGCCGTGAAACGACATATCGGAACGTCGTCGGAAGGTGAAAATTGTGCAAAAGGTGACATAGTGGACTTCATCAGATTCCCAGGAGTTGCGGACAGTGACCAGGAAGACAGGGTCCAGACGTCCGGCAACAGACACAAGCAAGGCATCGAAATTTCGGGGTGAGTCTGTTTGTCATCTTGGGTTTGAGGGCTCACCATGTCTATGGTTACTCGGCAGATGGCTAGGAACGGGAGTACAGAGCTCCTCAATGGAAATGCTAATGATGACACTGGCAGTCGCGATGAGATCGTAGATGAACCAGGAGCCGCTACGCAGGAAGTGCATGCTAGTGTGCTAGAGAAGCTTCGGCTAGAAATTGAACTGTACAAAGCGAAAATGCAATTAGCTCAGATGGAAAATGATAGGACTGGAACGAGTACTAGTCGGCCGAGCACAAGTCGATGCAGGGTAGGCGAATATGCCAGAGACCTAAAAGGAGTGCTAACGGCGATGCCGCAAAAGGAGGCGTTAGTGCCTGCCTGGTTCACCGCCGTAGAGACAGTTTTCACAAATTTTGAGGTTCCTGAAGATGTGCAGGGCCCAATCTTGTTAACCTACCTCAATGAGAAGATGAGAGCAGTCATTGCTAGGCACGGTAATGGGCAGATTCTCAATTACGAAGAACTAAAAGGAAAAGTTCTAACGGAGCTACGTTTGACTCCTGGGGAGTACAAAAGATTGTTCATTCAAGCGCGAAAAGATGACTCTGAGTCTTGGGGTCAGTTCACGACGAGGCTAGAGTCCCTCTTTGACCACTATATCACCAGTCGCAAAATCAAAGCACTAGACGATCTACGTGACCTCGTGATCACAGACCGTTTGAAGGCTGTGATGCCGGAGGAAACGCGGTCGTATATCTTGCTGACAGAGGTAGACACATGGTTCAGGCCTAGTAAGTTGGCTGAGTTAGCTGAGAACTTCGACGAAAGCAAAAAGGGGCCAAAGCATCACAAGAATCAAAGTCATCTTGTGGAAAAAAAGGTGCAGCCGGGAGCGAAAGAGAAACAGTCACCGGTTAGCAACGGGAACAGTAGACAAAGTAGCACTGTGAATCGTAACGTCAGTCGCGGAAGCACTATCAAGTGTTTTGGATGTGGGGAATTAGGGCACTACAGAAGCCAATGTCCGCAGACGTCTGTGAAAACAGGGCAGACGGAGTCACACCCATCTGGAGCAAAGGGAAAAAGGGAAGAAAACGTGGTAGCCAAAGTCACTCTTTTGTGTAAAGAGGTCAAGGAGTCGAATGGATTAGCAGACAAACAAGCTCCAACCATGCGGCTTTGCATAGACAACAACGTCGTAAATGCCCGCCTTGACTCGGGAGCCGATGTGACTACCAGCTCCGGTGGCGCAGCGGTAACGCGTGCGCTTGGAGACTGGGAGGTCCGCGGTTCGAATCCGCGGGCCGGCTGTGCCGTCTGGGGTTTTTCCTGGGTTTCCCTCAGATGTGTAATAGGCGTATGCCGGCACAGTTCCCCTGAAGTCGGCCCATGGACGCAGCTATCCTCCCCCCGAGCGGATTCCGCTCGGTCTTCCACTTCACCCTTTCCTCCTCTCCACCATCTTTCCCTTCCCGAGAAACATGCCGCCTAATCAGGCAGGCAGACCTCTCGGGTTCCTCCCAACGACACTCCTCCTCCTCCTCCCTCCTCGCCGATGTGACTGTAGTTCGGAAAGAGGTGGTTCCTAACAGATGGAGGGAAGAAGGATGTCAGGAAGTAAAATTGAAAGGGGCGTTCGGTCATATTGCCAATGCAGAACTAATGGAACTACCCCTAGGTCTCCAGTCTGAACGGGAATGCGGTCAACAGGTGTTGGCAGTGTGCGCGGTTACCGATGAGTTGTCTGTTGGCGTAGATGTGTTATTAACGCCGGATGATTACGAGGAGATGAAGCGCGCTAAGCAGATTTTGGAGGAAGAAGCCAAAGCGATAGCAGACATATCGGAAGAATGGAAATGTCCCGATGTATTCGAAAAGCGGGAGGAGGAAAATGATAAGGATACACAGAGTGATGCAAAACCCTTAGAAATGTCGGTAAACGCAGTTGAAGCTACGGTAGATGACAGAATATTGAAAAGCGAAGAATGTGTGAAATTCGCGCCCGAACAAAGAGACGATGAATCGTTAAGGGAACTATGGGAGCAGGCGAAAGAAGGGACACATGGCATGGTGATAGAAGATGGGTTGTTATTTCACGAGGAGAAAAACGACGTGGGTGTTTGCAGACAACTGGTGTTGCCAGTAGGGCGCAGAAAAGAGGTGCTCTCCTTTGCGCATGACTCGCCCTGGGGAGGCCACTTTTCGATGAAGAAGACAAAACAGCGAGTCAAAAGCGCGTTTTACTGGCCATCAGTCGTGTCAGACATAAAGAAATATTGTCAGTCATGCCATAGCTGTCAGATATTCTCCAGAAGTAGAGACACCGATCATGTTCCTATCACCCCATTGACGAGGCCAGAAAAGGCATTTGAAGTGGTATTTATGGACTGCATTGGGCTATTAGATCCACCGTCCGCGCGCGGACATAGGTATGCGCTTAGTATTGTAGATTTAAGTACTAGGTGGCCGGAAGTTATTCCTCTGAGGTCTCTAACTGCTAAAGCTACGTGCCAGGCGCTCATAGAGGTGTTTGGTCGGTATGGGACACCCGAGCTAATATGCTCTGATCAGGGCACGAATTTCACTAGTAAACTCATGCAGGAAATGACAACAAGAATGGGGGTGAAAATGAGGTTTTCGGCACCAGACCATCCCCAGAGTAACGGCCTTGTAGAGCGCTGGAATGGGACATTCAAGGCTATGTTAAAGCACGTGATCGAGACCGAAGGTAGAGAATGGGATAGGTATGTTCCCTGTTTGCTTTGGGCATACAGAGAGGTGCCCAATGAAGTCACTGGGGCTTCACCATTTGAATTAATGTTTGGTCGTGCACCGAATGGTCCGCTTTCCATTTTGAAGCAGACATGGACGGGAGATTGGACTCCTCCAATAGGACTAAACAAGCCTGCAAGTATATATTTGGCCGATCTCCGGGAACGTATGACGTCCATGGCCAGGGAAGTGACCGAGAGGGCAGCTGTAAAACAAAAGGTATACGCGTCACGGTACAACTTGAGGGCAAGGTCGAAGGAATTTAGGACCGGGGACAGTGTTCTAATACTAGAAACAGACAGTGCAAGCAAGCTCAGATCAAAATGGAAGGGACCAGCAACTGTAAAGGAGAAAAGGCGGGACGACAGTTATGTGGTAACGCTAGAAGACGGGACGGAGCGTTGGATACATGCAAATAAGTTGCGTCCTTACATTACAAGGGTGAATGCCGTTGGCGTAATTTTTGAAGAGGACGAGGAATTTGGAAGGATTACTACTCCGCCTCAACCTGCGAGCGGTGTAGTAAAAATGGGAACCGATAATATATCCTCCCAACTCACTGCAGCACAAGTATCACAACTCGAAGAGATGATCTCCAGATTTCATATGGTCTTTAATGACCGGCCAGGCAGATGTAAGACCGGTAGTCATCGCATCCGCTTAACAGAAGGTGCGAAGCTGAGTAAAAGCTTCCCATATAAGGTCCCTGTAGCACTACGACAGGAAGTTGATAGACAGGTCGAAGAACTGTTGAAATGGGGCCTCATTTATCCGATTGAAAGCGACGTGGCGCACCCTGTTGTATGTGTAGCCAAAAGGGATGGTACTATGCGAATGTGCGTAGATTTCAGAAAACTCAACGCGGTGAGTGAACAAGACCAGTTCCCAATGGAGAATATCTCTGAGCTTATCTATAAGGTATCAAGTGCGAAATACATATCTGTTCTCGATATGACCAGGGGATACTGGCAAATCCCCATGGAGCCAGAGTCCCAAAAGTACACAGCCTTCGCCACACACCACGGATTGTACGCGTGGAATGTCATGCCGTACGGGCTGAAAAACTCCGCGGCGACCTTCCAGCGGACAATGAACCAGATTCTGGGAGACCATAAAGATTATGCTTGTGTGTATATTGATGACGTGGCGGTACATTCAGATACATGGGAAGATCATGTTCGCCACATTGAAGCGGTGATTTCCGCGCTGAACGAAGCTGGCTTCACCGCGAACGTAAAGAAATGTAGGTTCGGGGAGGCAAAAGTTAGATATCTGGGACACTGGGTAGGCTCCGGTAAGCACTCGCCGGATCCTGAGAAGGTAGCGGCAATCACCGAACTAAAAAGACCCGTAGATAAAACACAATTGAGGAGCGTTCTCGGCATGTTTAATTATTATAGGGAATATATAGCCAACTACGCCGAACTAGTGCTACCTCTAACGGCTTTGACCAATCGTAGAGTTCCAAATAAACTGCCGTGGAGCAGTCAGGCAAATGATGCATTCGAGATGGTCAAGAGGGAGTTGGCCAAGCTTCCTGAGTTGACTCCTCCAGATCCAAGACTTGGGTTCACGCTAACCACTGACGCGTCCGAGAAAGCTATCGGCGCGTGTTTATCCCAAAGTAGAGGAGGGAAAGAAATGCCAATTGCCTTCCTTAGTAAAAAGCTCTCAAATTCTCAGTCGAAATGGTCCGCAATAGAGCGGGAAGCTTTTGCCATTATTTGGGCACTAGGTCGTTTGGACACCTGGCTATTTGGAGCCAAAATAAAGGTTAAGACAGACCACAACCCTCTGACATATTTGTCGCGCACTGCCTCCACTAGTGCTCGCCTCACAAGATGGTCTCTCGCCCTGCAAAAGTATGATTTAGAGGTGGGACATATACGCGGCACACTTAATAAGTGCGCAGATGCGTTGTCGCGTCTAGTATAACTTAGCTCAGCAGTGTTTGTGCGCATGATGTTATTTTTCTTTTCTGTTTTTGACATGGTGAGTCATCGGACCCGATGATGAAGGGACTCTCCACTTGAGATTATTTGAACTATGAAAGATAGAGTTGGGCCTCTCATGAACCTTGTTTTTATGGTGCTATGTTGTGCTTTCAAGAAGCCCGCACAACATAGTTAAGGGGGGGGAGGTGTTAAGTTCTGTGTTTGTTAATATTATTGTCTTCACAATATGTATATGATTTTCTGCCTTTCTAAGTGGCCCCAGCCTGGAGCATTATGGCGCGTATGGTATGCTTTTATTTTTTTGTTTATCACAAGGGTCTCGGCCTTGCTCATTGATAACAAAACCGCACCTGTGACGACACGCTAATGGGTTGTGTCGCAGTTGGGACTTAGACTAAGGGAATCGCAAGGACGTCTCGCGCACGCGAAGGTTGACTTCCTTTGTATACTAGGAAGAGTGTCTGGGGACAGGCTAATCCGCTGTTTCCTTGTGGTTTAGGGATTGCCACTAATGTACTTGCTTTTAGTTATGACAATTGTGTTTACGGCTAAGTGTCTTTTAAGCAAGCTCTTCCGGAGTACATTTTATTGGCTGCATGGATTTTTGATGTGCCCAATCAGGGTATTGGGAAAGTGCAGTCATCAATTGTGATTCGTTGGAAACGTTTGGGCGGTACACTGATGGTTGTAAATAAAAGGGCCCGGACAAACAATGGAGGAGGACTGGACAGCGGAAGGCTACACATGAGTGTGGGGAAGAGACAATCAGTCTCGACCTGAGGTAACGTGTAGTATGTATATACTGTAATTAAACAGTTGTTGTTGCTAGTATATCCTGGAATGGTTTCTGCTCGCTCCGTGACGGACTCGCGTCATCCCACCACCACCACCCCTTCACGACAACTTCTACCAGGGCGTCTTCGTTTCTTCAACGGTGGAAGCCCTGGCAGAAAGTTGACTACATCTCAAGGCAGAGTTAACTCGAACGCCACTTCGACTGGCGGAGCTAAACTCGGGGAGAGAGCAACCCTAGCGGCTCTTACGAGAAATAAAGGCAAATAGTGTTCCGACTGTCCCACTGGGACTGTGTTGCTGTGGAGGTGTAAGCCTTGCCATGAGCTATTGACTCGGCATTGCCCTTAGCTGTGGTTATCGTCGCGATGTTTGTTTATGTTTGCGGCGATTATGTGAAGGTGTATGCCGGCTGATATCGCACGGATACGATGCCTTTATCTCATTGATACACGCGAAAGTGGTCGCGTTCGCTCAGTGGGGCATTTTCAGATTTGTGATAAAACAAATGAGGATGCACGGGGTCTAGTGGAAAATTTATTGGAGTTGCTGTCCACCTTTGCGCGTATCAATGAGATAACAGCATCGTACCCGCGTAATATCGGCCAGCATACACCTTTACATAATCGTCTCAAACCCAAACAAACATCGCGATGATAACCACCGTTGAGAGTAATGCCGAGTCAAGAACTCATGCCAAGGCGGACACCCTCGCAGCATCATGGCGAGTGGTGATCATTTGGTGGCAACTTTTCTTCTTTTTTTTTTTTTTTTTGCCAGATCCCGAGCAGTCAAGCAATCTTGCATGTTCGCGTGGCACTTTCCGTGCGCCCGGAATTTCCCAGCTATTACTTTTTTCGTCCGGTCTCGAAACGATCGAGCAGCGGGTTGCCCAACTATATCCGGTGTCGTCAAATCCGCACTGCAACGGTGGCGAGTACTCTCATTGGACCGCACGTCGAAGTTCACGTGATTTAGCAGACGACGGAACCGACGGAACCCGAAGACGGGCGACCGCGATGGCCCTAGCGTGATCCAAGTGTACGAACTCTGCCCTGATTCAAAAGGGATGAGGCGAGCCTGATCCTGATCCTAAAACCGCCAGATCCCTGGCACTCGTGTTCGGGTGGACACTGTCACATGATCCAGCTCCGGAGCCGACCTAGCAATTTCCCAGCGCCAGGCAGTGTTGTAATTAAATGACCACCACAATTCGCCATAAGTAGGACAGTGGAAACATTATTTCCCTTCATTTCTCCTAAGCGCCGCTAGGGTGATTCTCTTCCCGATTCAGCGGTCGAAGTGGCGTTCCAGTTAACTCTGCTTGGAGCTGTACTTCCTTCAACTAGCCAGAGAGGGTCACGTGGGTTCCTGACTGCTGCTCATCTCGTGCTCAAAATGTTCTGTAGCATGAGGTATGCGGTCCGTTGATTTGCACAGCTTCCTTTGTTCCCTTGCTTACTAATAATTCTCCTTAGAGATGTAACATATATGACTAATATAAATATAAAGCTTTTTCTAGTGGTTGTTTCAGCCGGTTAATAGCGTGTTTTCTGAACGTCTGAACTGTATTAAAGGGACTATGAAATTTCCCGAACCCCCATACTTTTTTTCGCTGGAAACTGTTCTTCCCGCAGAGAAACTAATATGCCACATTTTTTTTTCCGGACGAAATCGCTCCACTCTGCGAGGAGCGCGCGCTGGAAATGTCTCTTCCGCGTTCCTCCTCTCCCGCGCATATTTCCCTGCCGATGGTGTAACTGTACGGACTGCTCTTCGGTTCCCCGTTACGTCACCGGTGTTGCACAATGGCAAGTAATGCCGCGAGCTCGCGCTATGGCTGCCGCCACTGCCGAAATCTGCCTATCGCGCGAAAGCTGCTGTCATGGAGATTTCCACTCCCGATGAACGCATACGCGGGATCCTACGGCGCATGCTCCTGGCGGGATTCCTCGGCTCGGCAACACGTCACGATGACGTGTTGCTGAGCCGGCCGTGGTCGCGTCAAGTTACCCGTTGTGTCTCCGCTCGGCAGCTCGTCACGGCGCGGCGCCAGCTGTCCTCCCTTCGCCGCTCCGTTTAAATTCGCTCCCGAGAAATCCGTTCGCGCGACGAAAGTAAAATTTCGGTTGTAGACTCAGAAAAATGTCTTCTTTCGAACGAAACGAAGAAAAAAATCGTTTCATAGTCCCTTTAACAGAACGCATAAAAGAAAAGTAAAGGAGGAGGTCCTTTTTGTAACCTTCTTCGAGACCTGTGAAGTGGGCGCTTTGTTACTATATTTGCTTTCCACTATGATGACCTACACAGTGCTTGCAGCTCTGTCACTCACATGGAAAATATCTCTCTGTTCGGATAGGATCATTTCTTGTACGCGATCGATATCAATAATACCTTCCATTTGCAAACTTCACTTCTGACTCAGTTGTAGGATTGGATTCCCGCACACCCAAAAACCGCTCAGCCTTCCTCCTCTCCATGACAAAAAGAGGAATCGTGTCCTTTCAAGTCTCCCGCTTTCGGTGGTTGTGGGCGCTCGGATGAAAAGAGCTTTTGGGGGATATGGGTCACTGCCACCCGCGTGCCCAGATCAACCGAAAGCCCAGAACCTCCGAACATTTTTTCGGATGAAATGAGCTTTTCGTTGATTTGGGATGTCGGTGGAAATGGGCATTTGGAGGATATGAGGCCTAACCAAGTTTCTTACACAAGTAGCAAGTATGATCCGGTTTCCTGTCATCGCTGTGTTTGCGTAGCGCTCGTGAAAGCTTAATTTTGAAGGCCCCGTTATGTCAACCTTGTCCCTTGACTCAGAAGCACATACTATGATTTCTTCCAGAATGGTAAGTCAATCGTCCCAGGTCATTCACTTGGCTATTCACCCTACTTATCCAAAGGCCGGACAATTAGGTGCGGTTTTGAGTTAGAGATGATAGGGAACAGGTTTCGACCAGGGCTTGAGGTTTTGAACAGGGAATGACCTAGGTTGAAGACGTTGTTGAAAATGGATGAGAATGGGAAATGTCATCATGTCATCAGATAGCTGATATTCTTTTTTTCATTTTAACTTATTGTCATTGTGTACAACAAACACATACTATAACACGGTGGTTCATGGGTTTCCATTTTTTCCCCTAAGTGATCAAAAGCAGGTTATTAAAGCGAAGTTCGGTGAAATAATTTATTTGCTGTATTAATTCACGAGAAGTCTATCCTACATAAATTGTACAGCTAATTTTTACTCGCAGATGTTGGAATAACAGTTCTCGTATCTTGGGTTCCTTATTTTTGGGCCTTTTGATAATTGTTTTTTTGTTTTTGTTTTTACTTTTCGGCCTTCCGATAGTTCGGTTTTCTGAATTTTCGGCCTTCTGATTGTTCGGCCTTCTGCTTTTCGGCCTGATGACTGTTCGGCGTTTTAATTTTTCGGCCTTCTGATAATTCTGCCTTTTGACTTTCGGCCTTATGATTTCCACCCCTTCTGGTGAGTACCTTATTTATTTCGATAGCTTAGCAGCAGATTAAATTCAATTCAATTCAAGAAATCAAATTTACTTCAGTTGAATATGAACACAAATATTTTTTCGAAGGTGGCAAACCAATGTGCCGGAGGAAAGCCTTTAATCCAAAATTTCCCCGTAGAGTCATTTTCTTATAGAGTCATGTGACACGTTTCCTGACGCGACATTTGTCACAAATTTGTCACAAGACCACCTTCTGTTCCGTTCTACCTTGATCTTAAACTTGATGCTTTAACCTTCATCGAAACTTTCATCTTGAGCCACACACATACGCTTCTAATTCGTATAAATACTCGTGAAACGTTCGCATACAACTTTCCGCCGAGAGATAACAAGAAATCATTCGATAAAAATGGACATGAACCTCTGTTATGAGGCAGTGCCACATGTCATACATCTATCGGTTTTTATTGAACAAGTATTCCTGACAACGTTCATGTCGCTACAATGCCCCTCTTCCACGTTTGATTCCTGACAACGCACGGATTATTGGAATCTTTACGGGAATCTCTAAATAACCTTTTATGCTTTCAGTTTTTCATCTGCTTTATTTTGTCTTTTCCGCTACCAAAAGCGAAAGTGATAATATAACATGTGAGCTCCTTTTCGTTTCCTTGGTGGATGGAGACGTCCCCTACCAAAAGGCTGCTACCCGTTTTCACTTGGCAAGCCTACCGAGAGCGGGTATTATCGACCTTGGCCATCAGTTAATCCGCTTTGAAGGCACCAAGTGGGCCTCCTACAATGGGCTTCTGGTCCCTTCTGACTCACACTACGAGAAGGAAGGTTATTGGTTTGGAATACGGGGGCTTCCTCACGCGGAGTGGTACTTCTCCCTTCTAATCCGCGGCATGGCGCTACCATGCAGGGGGAAGACAGCACCATCTCCCACGGCTCTAGGTACATTTGCATTTTGCCCTTAATCTCGATAACGGGTGAGCGGATTTGAATGAGTATGGTATCAAAATACTCTGGAAAGAATTCTGCATCCGAGTTTCAATACGGATGTTTCATTTTTCTTCTTACTTTTTAACAAGGGCGCTTCAAAGTTGCATTCAATTTTTCCCGCGCTTTCGCAACGCCTAGAAAAATGTCAAGAGCGAAAATCAAAAATCGGTAATGAAGCTCAAATGCACCATTGGACAAGCTATCGTACAAAACAAACCGGGTGAAAATCCGTCGAATATTAACCGAGATTAAGGACGAAACGTGTTCCATAGAAAATACGTGGGGCCTTTGGAGCTGGTATCCCCTCTTAAAGGGACTATGAAATTTCCCGAACCCCCATACTTTTTTTCGATGGAAACTGTTCTTCCCGCAGAGAAACTAATATGCCACAAATTTTTCCGGACGAAATCGCTCCACTCTGCGAGGAGCGCGCGCTGGAAATGTCTCTTCCGCGTTCCTCCTCTCCCGCGCATATTTCCCTGCCGATGGTGTAACTGTACGGACCGCTCTTCGGTTCCCCGTTACGTCACCGGTGTTGCACAATGGCAAGTAATGCCACGAGCTCGCGCTGTGGCTGCCGCCACTGCCGAAATCTGCCGATCGCGCGAAAGCTGCTGTCATGGAGATTTCCACTCCCGATGAACGCATACGCGGGATCCTACGGTGCATGCTCCTGGCGGGATTCCTCGGCTCGGCAACGCGTCACGATGACGTGTTGCTGAGCCGGCCGTGGTCGCGTCAAGTTACCAGTTGTGTCTCCGCTCGGCAGCTCGTCACGGCGCGGCGCCATCTGTCCTCCCTTCGCCGCTCCGTTTAAATTCGCTCCCGAGAAATCCGCTCGCGCGACGAAAGTAAAATTTCGGTTCTAGACTCAGCAAAATGTCTTCTTTCGAACGAAACGAAGAAAAAAATCGTTTCATAGTCCCTTTAAAGTGTCATCGCATCCTCGTCCGCGAGGGGATGTCTGAAGGATATCCAGAGAGTGTCATCATGGGATCTTCCAGTGACAGTCATTTGCGTACGTCCTGCGGCCGTCAGCCGGAGGAGATGTATAGGAGAAGTAAATTTGTTTAATACTGCGTTATGCATTTCAACGCCTCTACACATTAATTAGTGTTCCGGTTTGTTTTTCATAACCAAGATCAACCACACCAGCAGTGATCATGTATACAGAACGAAAAATACTACAAAGAAAAAAATACAAAAATACTGGGGTACAAATACAAACTGAATGATGTCAATGAATACTCCATGTACTGGGTTTAATGTGCGATAAAATATAGGTTGCTAGGTCTTTCCTTGTGATCTTGTTGCCATTAACATCCGAGTAGGGTCCCTGACGGGATGCTACACGGAGCATTTCCGTGGAAGATACAGAAACGTGATGGCATATTGCAGCGCGTGCTTGACTTTTGATGGATGTTTGGAATCAACTAAGTAGGAAACACGGACGTTACCTTGGTTGTAACCTAATACTCCAAGGAATTCATCACTGTAGTGTTGCTTATACATGAAATTTAATTAAGCGTAGGTACCTCACCCTTCGTTTTGACTGTGATGGTAGGAGGACTCTCGCACATGCGGGAGTTCGCATGACGACATCGGCATGGGGTAACTTCGCCAATAATCCTGGCGGTTACCGTGGTACAGAGAGCATCCCAATGAAGACTACTGAGGGATGCTCACATGTTTTGTGTGGTGGGTAGTCCTCTTGGACTACCCTAATCCCAGAGCAAGAGGGTTAGCACACCCCTCCCTCTCCTGTGCCACCATAATCTTTCCCCTCCCTCTTTCACCCTCCCCTCTTCTCCCTCCCCTGGGTGCACCGAGCCGCCACTTTCGAGCAGGCTGACCGCACCTTCTCCCTACACCCCCCCCCCAGTTCGCATGACAAGCAATATATAGTATATGTTTTATCTGCGAAAGGAAATGCCACTGCCGCATATTTCTTTCAAAGTGGACTGACTTAGACGTAAGGGCACAGGACCTTCTATATTTTTGTTTTTTATACCGCGTTACCCATTCTTCCTCATCGAAAACAATCAAAGAGGAGAAACTGAAAATGACAAGCTGGTAGCCGAGGTTGAAAAACTGAAAAAAAAAAGAGTTGGTTTTTACCGTAAACATCTGCTCCCTTCTAAACTAGAGAAATGAACGAAGATTCACTATAGCTACATGCAGAAGAACATGATGCTATAGTACTCCTGAGACTATCCCATTCTTGTCCCCAGATGTTGTTCCTAGGATCATCTCTGGAGTCTCATTCTAACACCTTTCTAACAAATTGGGGATCCTTTGGGGATATTCTCAGGATGTCATTTCTGTCCCACAATGACATCCTCAGGATGAGTTAGCGATGTCAACGTGTTCTTGGGGATCTGTAATCGTCGTGCACATTTACTTTCATGCAACTGTTGCTTCCTGTTTATATGTTTACCGTGTCAAGAAATTAGTACATGTGCGTTCTTTCGTCTTCGGGATTTTCATTTCCTACTTTCCGACAATATTAGCAGATGGCGCGGCGGAGTGCCGGAAACAGGAGGAGGAAGGGAGAATCTAAGTGAAAGAGTAAAGGAAGGGAACGCAGCGCACAGGCGCAGTTCGATCAAGTTCGCGCACGTTTCTTTTTTTTTTTTTTTGTGCCATTTTCCGGCTGTGCCTTCGCAATTCCCTAGGGATGATCACGTGGCCAATGAAGGCGGTGGTTTTCGTGGCGAAACTGGAACCTACAGCTGCGCTCCACTCATACCAATCGGACATCGTCACATCCGGAATCCCGCCAGAAGAGACAATAGGGCGGCGCAGTGGACGGCCCTTTCAAACGGAAGCTGAGGGTTGATTTTGAAATCGATGGCTTAGATGGCTTGTGAAAAATATATCAAGTATGACTGAATCTTGCGAAACATTTGTAGTGTTATCTGCATGGAAGGCACCTTCAAGTAGACACCACATCAACTTTAGAAACCCCGGGTCTTTGTGATCGCGATGGGTTGTGATGTGATGTGATGGGTTGTGATCGCGATTCTGTATAAACAGACGCTGTGCGATTTCGAAACATAAATCAACCACAATATGACCTTATTGCATCGACGAGTTGCTCAGTTAGTACTTCACCATTTTATACAGAATGTACTTCTGCAACGTTCTAGTGCTCAGATGCACAAATAAGAAGATACCTCTGCTCAATTCCCAATCAATGATGCAGAAAACAGGAAACAATACGGACGTAGCATGTGAAGAAATCAATGCAATAACCGCTTGGAAGGCAGCACCCACTTGATTTCTTGCAGTGTACATACTAGGGATGGGCCAACCGAATCCACAAATCCTCGAATGCTAGGCAGAAATTCGAGATTCGGGAATCCAAATTCCTATGCACAATACGGCAAATCGAATTTTTCCGATCCACCAATCACGTTTGTTTGTTCCTCTACAAAATTGGTGCCTCCAGTGTCAGCCGGAATCCTGATTTGCCTAAGAAGTTAGTCATTACACCCCCGTCGACAGTAGTCCTAGAAGGACTCTTCAGCACATCGGGTGCCGGCTGATAAAAAAAGCAGTGGGCTGGATCCTGGGTAGGCAACAATGCTGGTGTTTTGGAACAAAAATCCGCATTAATTTAAACTTTTCAGCTTTGTTTTCTTGTTTGTTTCTTTGCATTGCTCTGGACTAACAATTCAGGCAGGAGCTCTTACATTACCAGTTTAAAACCAATACGGTTTTGCTTTTCGTTGTTTTTATCTTGATGGAAAGAATTCCGACTCGAGAGTTTATGTATTTCTTGCACTTGACGAACAACATGTTAAATAAATTACATTTAAGAATGCGTATGTGACTATGTCGTCTCAGGGATGTGAACAATCATTTTATTTGTTTTTCATTTAACAAAATATATCAAATTCTGCACTTTTCAGTAGAAGTGTTTCCCCCCTGGATTTTTAAACGCTTTTTACGAAATGGTTGGAGACTCGTAGGACTCATGCATTTTGGTTCGGATTCAGATTTGGAAAATTCTGGATTCGTCCCATCTCTAGTACATGCAAACGATCTTTTTTCTGATCTCTATTTTGCAGCTGTGCTGCTGCGTCAATATACTTTTTTTAAAGCCGCGAACCACGAAAGGCATGCATTTCCACTAATAATACAGTCGAATTTAAAGGAGGATGCACAGACGCAGGCCAGATGCTGGACGAAATCCATGGAGAACACAGCCTCAACTTGAACGGCAAACATCTCTGTCGTCCTTGTTTGTTTGCTGCGATGACCAGGCTGTGTTATTCATGGGTTCAACTTAACCTGTCCACCGTGAAAAATGATAGAATAAATTGTCAAAGAGTGACCATAAACACACGCAAAATGACTTGATGGCACAGGCTTCTATCAGTCAACCGAGCGACAAAGAGCTCCAGTGCTCAGAAGGGGTAAAGCTCCAGAAGGGGGTTTTATATTTGTGAGGGTTTCACTAACCCAAAGAGAGTAACTTATGACTTTTTCTTTCTCTTTTTCTCTTCTTACAGTCCAGAACAAGCCCTCTTTCATGTGTATCGTATAAGCAGTGAGAACCATTGCTTAATGTTCAATGAAGACTGAAAACATACTCTCATGGGCTCACCATGACCACGAGGGGAAGATTGTTCAGGACTATTTTCGATTTTGTGATTCCAATCACGAGAATTATTATGGCCACAAGCTCCCCCTATAGTTGTGTGCCGTTCGTACTTACGTTGCCCTCATATGCACGGCATGCTGTGTTCTGCTGCGTGGTGCGTGACCTCCAGGATAGGTCTGTCGACACATGGACAATGCTCGCCAGCGGGATTTGAGCAAGGACATCTTCAGCACGACCAGCCTCAATCAGGAGCACCGAGACACTTGGGTTAGCGGAAAGCCTGTTGGCCACAACACATCCGGCTGACCCGCCGCCCACTGTGTCAGAGCACACAAGGACATGTAAGAAGATTGCGTACGTTTGAGAACAAATTCATTAATTGCTCAAGATGAGAAAAGGCGCAAGACAAGCCTTTTCGGGTGCTCACACGAGCGGCGAATGTTTGATTCGCTGACAGAGGGTGTCCAGTTATGTGCAAGTAAACCAGTTTACGTGAAATTGTCCTCAGTGAGCGAGTATCGGCGATGATAACTACTTACTTCTGTTCAGTGCGCACTTTGAAGTAAAGGGCCTTCGAGAAAAGTAATTAAGCACTTTAGAATGTGTTTACTCTGAAGATCCTCTCAAGTGGTTATGTACTGTGTACTACAACGTCCCTACGGTGACGTACTTGCCCCTTACTGTACTTGCCCCTTGACACATTGTATTGTGAAATGCTGCTGTTGCCGATACCAATGATGAACGTCTTTAGCGGACCTGTTACAAGCCACGGCTATTGGACCACACAGTTTCTATGACTTTGTACCGTGATAAATCATGATGAAATAAACAAATAACAAAAATAGTTTGCATGTTGTTATGCTCAAAAAAAATTATGGCCGATTCATTGGTAGATCGCATTAAAACCCTTTGGGTACTCCCCTTCACAACGCTAGACAACCCTTCAACGACCCTTCACAAACGTTACACAATCCTTCACACGACCTAACACAACGCTAACGCAAGGCACCATCCGCAGCCAAACGAGCCTTTCGGGCTTCCTCCGACTCCGAGCTTGGCGGCGCTGTCTCGCAGCCTCAGCTTTCCTTCACCGCCGCTCCTCCGCACTAGTGATGTGTCGTTCGTGGACGAACCCTTCAAACTGAACTAGTGATTCGGGTGAACTGAACGAACTAGTTCAACAACAACCAAAACATTAGTTCCTCAATTCAGTTCATTGGGCCCCGACACCCACAACGCATACGCTTTGATACGCTTCCAAGTGTGACATCTGCGCCATCTAACGAACGTTTTGTAAAGCTAACAAAGCACATGCGCGCAAGAAGAAGGGCGTGAGACCACGGCGCATATGCTGTGGCCTTGAGTGGCTGTGACGCTGCGCTGAAGTGGACTGTGTGAAGGAAGAGAACTGGATGAACTAAAGAACTAAACGACGTCGCGACTCACGAGTCGTTTTGAAGGACTCGCAGAGCCTGCCGTTGCCTGTCAGAACTGCTGCTCGTCCACAGCGCATGCGCTTACGGAAGAGCGCGGGCGGTGCGGCGAGGCAGAGCCTCAAGTGGACTTAGTGAAGGTGTGAAGGAAAAGAACTGGATGAACTAAAGAACTAAACGATGCCGCGGGTCGTTTGGAAGTACTCGCAGCGCCTGTCTGAACTGTTACTCGTCCACGGCGCATGCGCTTAAGGAAAAGCGCGGGGAGGGAGAGCCAGCAGAGCGGCTTTGAACGCCGTATGGATTGAAGTACTGTGGGCAAGTGAACTATATGAACGGCGAACGCTGAACAAGAGTAAATCATTTAGAACTGATTGCGCTGTGATCGCTCTGAGCTCCTTCTCTCAATTGTGAACTGCTAGTGGCGCCGTTATGTTCTGACTTCTGGCTGACTGCTTGTGTGACTGGCACACCCTGGAGCGGGCACATTATTTTTGCGGCAATACACTGCAAGCTTCCCAATTTTTCCTCCACAACGCTAGACGTTGTACTTTTCTTCAAGCTCTCTCATGCATTTGAGTGAAATGAGTTGAAACTGCGGTTACTCTATCACACTTCTGTGTTCTCAAGTTCGCAGCAAGCAGACGTAAGTGATCAGAAATACACGATTGTAACATTGAACGACGACGGCACCTTGCATATTGATCTGTGCAATACTTTTCTCGTTAAAAATATACGTAGAAAATTAAAGCAAAATAAAAAAGCGACCTAAAAGATTACGTTTGCTATGTTGATGTTCTCGAACCTTTGAAAAACTGAATTGCAAGATCATTTTGTCGTATCTCTCTTGGTCGAGCCACTTTAAAGTTTGGGACTATATTACTTGATTGTGTTTAATTGCGAACAGGTGAACGAATGAACTATTCTTTTAGACAGTTCAGTGGAGTGAACTGAACTAAATGAATTAGTTCACAAAAATGAACTGACTTGCCCATCACTACTCCGCACAATTCTCATGACCCATTGCGCGCCCACGCAGACATGTCTGAACCTGTCGACCATCACAGGTGCACTGCCGGCGCGCCGCGGCGCGCTCTCCACGCGTCCTCTCTTTCTCTCCTTCCTCTCCACTCCCAGCGCGCGCGTGCCGTGCCGTGTCTCCCTGTCCTCCTGTCCCCCGTTACCTACTTCACCATGCGATTCACCTCTCCCCAACCTACTCTCCTTCCCTGCCCTTTTGACACCTCTCTCCAGTTTCGTGGCTACAGACCAGTGTTGTACGCGGTACCGAAATATGGTATCGCGATACCGATACTCGTTACTTGAGTAAAAAGTATCGAAATACCGATAACGATACTTCTTTTTTTAAAGTAACGAATACCGCTACCGTTACTAAAAAAAAGTAACGCGATACTTTGCCCGATACTTTTGTTTGAAACACGAAGATGATGCAACACAGAAATACTGTATCGCTTACGTAAACAGTTTTGCAGTAAAAAGACAGCAGACTTTTATCAATAGCTCGTTCTGGAACTCGTCTTCTGCCATCCTTTCAGGCCGTGGTCTCTCCGGCAGTTGGCAGAGACCAGTATGACAATTACGTTAGTGTCAGGCCCACACACCCTGGAGTCCGATTACCAAGGAATCCTATCCGAAGTTAACAATACCACAGTATATGTGAGAGTGACTCAGTGCGACCAGCTAAGCAGTGGAATCCAGAGCGTACTGTCAATGACTTGACCTCTGTTCGTTGACCTCAACTCTTTTGTTGTGGTTATTTTGTTCAGTTTCTAAGAAAAGCAGTGAACATGTGTTTGGTATAGTAATTCTATAATTCCGGTTACGGAGCACTTGGACATGTCCACAGGCTTCTTGTCGAGGGCTAGGCGAACCATTGACAATGAACAAGAGTGAGAAATGTCGTCGGTGAAGAAAGGGTGGGGCACTAAAAAGTATAGGTATCGGTAACGATACGGAGATCGCGTTACCATAAATTTGTAACGGAAATACTCTTCCGATACCAATTTTAAAAAGTATCGCGATACGCACTCCGATACCGAAAAAGTATCGATTACAGTAACGGCGTTACTTGTAATGGCGATATGTACAACACTGCTACAGACAGACACGCCGCCATTATTTCGTAGCAAGGACCCTAAGGCCAGAGTCACACTGGTTACACATTATACCAGTGATGGCCAGTAGTTAAGTACATGTAGTTAAACTATCTAATTGTAGTTAAAAAGTAATTATGAACTAAACTACTAGTTAAACTACGTAATTGTAGTTAAAAAGTAATTATGAACTACTTGCAGAAATGTAGTGGCAACTACTAACTACTATTTTAAGTAGTTAACTACAGTAGTTAGGTTACTCAAGGCACCAACTACTTCCGACTTTGCGGGAAGCTTAACGGCACGATTGTGCTTTCGACTTTTGCCTTGAGCTACTTGTTTGACGAGAACGGAGGTGCAGAGCAGTTGTGTCGTGCATGTGTACTAAATCTTCACTTTTATATCAAAAGTGAAGATTTTCGAATACGAATCGAATACGAATATCTACAAAATTGTCCTTCGAATATCGAATCGAATATCGAATATCACGTCATGGGATAACGGCTTCTAAGAGTTAATTAAGTTAATTAAGCATCGAAAACGAGCATCGTCACAGTTCTGCTGATCCTTGGTAGAAAAATGTCCCAGGTGCTAATGAGGAATATGTATTAATGTGTTGGTTTAGCATAGGGCATACATGCTTATATGCACATGTACAGTAAAATTATTTTGACAATGAAACAATGCGCTGTTCTCATGAGGCAAGCTGAAAACCGCAAGAAAAAAACTTTCATTTCAAAAATCTTTTATGAACAGTGAACACATGTGTTGGCACTGTAAAGTGCTGGTGAAATAGACAGAATGGAAGTAAAGAGCAATGTTCAGAGTGTGGGATGATTTAGTGATGAGCACCTCTGAAGGAAAATGATTGTGGCAAGTGGCCTCTTCTTGCATTGACAATGCCTTACGCATTTGTCGTGAAGGCGAGAAACTGCACGGTTTCATCGTTACTGACGGTAATGTATAATTTGCAACGGCCTCATGCATTATAGCGCAGTAAAACTGCGATCCTCGACGATGTTGTATGGCTGTATCGCGCTTGATTGTTTCCGCGACGTTCGTGTTCAGCACTCCTCATTTCATTTCACGGCGGAAATCTGCGCGCGGGCCTCAAACTTCGACGCGCGTGAGTCGCGAGCAAAATCGCTCCATGAAGGTCGGGCTTAAGGCTATATATGCGTCTTGCTGTCATCTGTAACAACAGTTAGCGCAGTTTCAAATGACTGCAGCGTTACTGTCGTCCTAATTGGCACTTTCATACGGTCGCAGCTGTGTACATGAAATAAACAATGTCTGAGGCTTAAAATCTGTTGTGCCATTTATTCAAGTAAGAAAATTATGTAATTTTAAACAAAATGCATGATTTCACAAAGTCATATTCATGTCTCAAATCCTATGATTGACGTTCCATGGATGTTCCTGGGATATGGACATGGATGTTCCCATGGATATCCCATGGTGATCCTCAGGCTTTCTGGGTAGATCCCATGGATATCCAAATATCCATTTTGCAATATGCCATGGACGTCCCTGGGACGTCTATGGTTTGCTGGGAGAGCGCCGGAGTTGGAGAAACTGTGAAAATATCAACACGTCCCACTCTTCGATTATCGCTATCATATATCGCTGTCAACCACAAATCGAAACCGAAAAAGACGCATTCGCGACGAAGGTTTTGGCTGTGCATGCAGTGGGACGCTGAACAGCGGTGTTCAGCTCAACGTCAACAAAATTTCGGTATTTGACCGTAATTTCACCGAACGGTAGGCCTCATACGAATGTTCAGAGTCCGCTAGCAATCCACTAAAGCCGCGACAGTGCTGACGACGTATGAAACGCACCGCGGTCTCGGGTTTCGCTGGGGCGGACTCTAAAATGGCGACCGCACACAACTGCATACTAGTTTCGATTTCGGTTACCGAACGTATAGCGTCGCATTCGCAAACGAGCGTACCTCGGAAGCTCCGCGCGTCGCTTTGCAGATGTTCTACTATGCATGTTCGTCGCCGCAACGTACAAATTCCAGTGCGCAGCCCGCAACAGCTTCGGAATAAGCTGTTGTGATATGCGAAAAAAAAATCGAATATTCGAACTTTTACGAATATTCCAAAACTTCGAATACCAAATTTTCGAATACGAAGACGAATCGAATATCGCAAATATTCGATTCGTATTCGAAATTTCGAATATTCGCACACCTCTACTTTTAATGCTTGTCTAGTGAAACCTCATATGCTGTGAAATAATTCTGCCTCTTAGTTTATCGCGTAGGCACAGAAAGAATCCCGCCGCAAGCTTTGTATTTGACGATCGTAGCAATGGCTTGAGCCAAAGTTCATATTTAGGTGTCCAAGAACACTACAAGGGATTGGTGTTGGTGGACAACGTTAAGCAGTTATAGATGTAGTTAAACTGCATTACAGTACTTCAAAAAGTAGTTTTAACTACTACCCTGAAATGTAGTTGAACTACTAGTTAAACTACTCAATCACAAAGTAGTTACTAGTTATAGTTAAACTACTGTAGAAGTAGTTAGTGGCCATCACTGCATTATACATTATACCCCAGCATCCCGTCATACATGTATAACGAATGTGTATAACAAACATCCCTTAAACATGTATGATCATACAGAGCAGGTCACACTGCTTATACACCGGCCAAATATGTTTTAAAACACGTGTGTATAACCAGTGTGACCGTGCCATCATACAAGCAAGCCTGTTGTCGAAGCCAGCATGTTGTCAAACAAACGACGATGTATTTGGGCACTGTCGAAAAACGGTGATGGACAAGTTGGAGAAACTGACGTATTCGCCACGACAGTTTTCGTTCGCACGAGTCAGTGTCAACGGCATCGTGATGCGCGTGAGCTATTTTGCACGAGTGAAGTTATAAGCCAGTAAAGTAAGTGTCAGAGACATTGCGTTGCACGTGTGTTCAAAATGGCGAGCTTTTTGCCTGCGCACATGGAGCATGAGACAATCGAGAAACAGCAAATGCAGCCCCGTCTTCGTCGTCTTCGTACATTTTGAATAGCGATGTAGGCGAATGGAAAGTTTATAAACTCCACGGTTGGATACTGTGACACTGAGTGTGCCATACATCAGGGTTTAAGCTACTCCCATTATTCCTCCAATTCAGTTGTATAACCAGTGTGACCGGTGTTTGAACAACACATGTTCGACACGATGTATAATCATACAAGCGTTTGGACCAAACGATGTTGTCAAACAAGAATTGTATAACCAGTGTGACCGAGCATTATATATACGCTATACATTTTTGAAGACATGTTGTCATATATGTTTGGAGCACGTGTATAACCAGTGTGACTCCGGCCTAACGCTAACGCATCCTTAAAGTTGTTTTTGTTGTTCCAGAGAAATACCAGTGCGACTACTCTGGACATTGGAAGACGTTTGTGTAACAAAGAGTGTTGAAAATCTAAAAACTAACCATCAATACTGCAAAGTATTGTACTGAGGCTCTATGATGCAATGGTAAAAAAAACAGATAAGCACAACACAGTCTTCAAGGTGCCTGCGGACATGCTTGGAACAAATAGTGTTAGAGTTGTTCCACGACGTTATTAAAAAGTGCGCTCTAATCTGCAAAGGAGAGCTCGAGTGCTATGAACACGGCGCTGCCTCACATGTTCTGCCGTATTTGAACCGTCCGGTCATCAGGTTGCTCAGCAAGATGGCTTCACTACGTGAACCACCTCATCGGAACATGGAGAGTCGTAATGGAGCAACGTACACGTATAACCGATTTTCGGGTAGGCGCATTTTCGTAAGAAGAGCCAGTGATTTCAGGACACATGCTAAGGAAACACAGGCTATTGGTTCAACGGGAGAGCTACGGATGAGGTACGCTCATTAGAGCTTTAGTGGGAAAGCGGCACTTCCCGATTCCGACTCCCTTTCAGTGTCAGACAATCAGAGGGAAGCGCCTTCAGTCGTTGAGGCATTCGCTTTACCGGAACACGCCTCACCGTAACTGAAAGGCTGTGTTTTCCTGTTTCCCTCTTAACCCAACAAACAACAGACGTCCTCCGGAAGTCTGCAGGATATCCCGTCTTGGACAATGCGATATCTTTGGGAGCAGCCTGAATATCCCATAGATATCCCTGCAACATACAGGAGACCATGATATGGGCACTGTTTGAACGTCGCACGTATATTCCTGCAATGTCACCTCAGGATATTGGGACAAATGTAAGAAGTTTATGAACCGTTGTTTTGACTGTTAAAATTTAACATAATGTGCACTTATTTCACCTGATGCACCAGAAGCAAGATTCACCTGATGTGACGAAGCAAAAGTGATATTACAGTACTGACTTTGACTGAAAGTACATACTTACGAAACATATAGATATGTTAATTAATGAACGTAAACTATATATAGTTTAAAGGTGCCCTCACCCTAAAAATAAGAGCAGTCTTCCTTTCTGCGCCCCCCCTCCCACCCCACCGCGTACGCGGAAGCGTATATTTCTGGGCATTCCATGCTGCTTTTTGAAATACATCATGTTTAAAAAAAGAAGATGAAGAAAATGAAAACGGATGAAGCACAATGTAAGCCATCATGTCTATACGACTGTGATCTGCAGCCATGCATTCCCTTTGACCAATTAAAAAACGTAATATGTAAAAATGAAAGCCTGTGTGTCTTTCAGAGTGTTCATCATGTAATGCAATCACACATTGTGATATAAAATGATTATTATGAATGAAGGAAACGATATACAAAAAAAGCATAGAACCCTGCATTGGGAGAAATGAAATGACAATCGGGCCAAGTCATTGTGCTGTTGGTTGCAGTGTCATAATGTGTGCGTCTCTTTGCATTCCATTCGTTGTACATAGTCATAGAAGCGCGTCAAGCCTCTCAACAATAAATTTGCTTCAACAAATATACTCTTTAACAGAACAAAACTCCTTTTTGGTAAAATATCAGACTGGGACTCTTGGTAGTGCATCCCACTAAAAGCGCTAAAATGACGACAGGAAGACGAAAACACGCAATAGCGGTACCTGTGTGTTTTCGTTTTGTTGTCATTGTAGAGCTTTTAGTAGGGTGCATTTTTTATACTCTTTTGTGATTTTTTGTCTGGAGTCCAAATTTTGGTACTTGAGTACTTGATGGGAAAGTACTCGGAAAAAAGTATTTTAAGTACGGTACAAAGTACACGATTTAAAATGTACTTAAAGTAAAGTACAAATGCACAGAAATGTACTTCAAGTACAGAAAGTAGAAAGGTACTTCAAGTACAGATCATCACTGATATGGGTTAACTAGTGCAGAACTTAATAAAACAACAGGCGTGAACATATTGAAACAGTATTATATCTGTATACCATCATGATCAAGCTCAGGGTTCTTCCACGACAAACTCAGTGAAGGTGGGAGGGGAATATGTTTAATGCAAAAAAAGAAAACAGGAGGTTTCAAGCAAAAACAGGTTGTGTTACTTACCCACGACGAAATCATATTGACTCTTGATCCCGATGATGACATCTTCGTAGTAGATGCTCGGCGGTGGAACATCCGTTATGTCAGACAACAATTTCAGCAAGCTTTGCAGAACCACGGTTGAAAAACTTATTATGTGTGCCAAGCCCATTGTTCAACGTAGGAAGGACAATACCTGCAAAAGCATTACAGTCAACTCTTACCTGGCCACAGGTTGAGCTACAAGCACAGTGACACAACATGTGAGGACTTTGCTTAATTCGTGTCAATGTGCACGGCCTATAATAGTATGTCTCCCAGGGAAGATAAACACAAAAAGAAAACACATATCTGGCCCAATAGGCGTGTGCCGTGACCTACTGTTTATGATGTATTCGGTGACAACAGTTTATCCTCCTGGACGAGTTTCCAGGACAGCTGTTTCATCAATTCCAACGAACTGTGAACACGAGTTCGAGTCCTGCACCTGGCTAACCTTTTCAGTGATTCCCTTCTTTCAACAGTATTCTGTTTGTAGCTCAAAATCATATTTTAGCTTGAACTACGTATAAATATGCCGTGGTCGTCGCACAAAAGCCAGACAGGAGCCATGAGCAGTAAAAGCTGTAAACCAATCATCATCATCAAAGTAATGCTGTAGCTGCAACTGTGGTTACCATCGACCGTGTGTATTGTCATCAAGCAATCATCTCAAGGTTTCGAGTTGAAAGACGCCCGGCTATAATATATGTTTCGTAGTGCTCTATGATTTGCTAAAGGACAATTGCGAGGGTTTGCTGGGTGCATGTCCAAATTTTCCAAGGTGCACATTTTTTTTTTTTTTAATAGAGCTACCCGTACTGTTTCATGCATCATCACAGTTATCGTACATCTACACATACTGGCTGCTAGCGGCGAAGTGCAAAACGGCGTAATTCGCTGTTGGATATTTCTATTTATTTAAAAAATAAATAAAAATTTAGAAAACATGAGTGGAAGAGCGTCCTTTTTGCGCTTCACCGCTACAAGCAGGGCCAAAAATATGTAAACCGAAACTAATTAATTACTGCAACAAATGACCTGCTTTAGTGGCAGGGTTTTCTCCAAAACGTATCCACAGAAGGTGCCAAAAAGGGGTAGTAGCCGTTTTAATGCTGACGGCGCCCTGCTTTTGAAGTTATGTGTTTTCACGAAACTCGTTTCATTTTTTATTTAAATTTATTTATTTATTTATTTATTTATTTATTTATGTTACCCTCAAGGTATACACTACAGAGGGGAGTGGGTTATAATACAATAATACAATAGGAGCACGCTACTTGTACACATACATAAGCAAAAGAAATCGAAATAGAACTAAAGATGATTAAGTGAGGTAAGCGAGATGATCCGTTATTGCGACATGGAACTGCGTGATGGAAGTAATGTTACAGATTGTTGAGGGAAGGTGATTCCAAGCAGCTGATGAGCGGGGGATAAATGAATTGGCGAACGTGTTCGTCACAGCAGACGGGACAAGGACTTTATGCAGATGATCTAATCTAGCTGACGTGTAATGCGGGGGAGATATTAATTCACGTTTAAGTGCAAGGTTGTGAAAGTAGATCTTGTGAAACATTGCGAGGGTGGCGATATTTCGTCGTGTTTCAAGCTTCAATAGCGATAAATGTTGCTTCATTAAAGTCACACTCGACGTGCGATGGAAGTTACTTAGTATGAAACGTGCAGCCCTGTTCTGTATTTGTTCCAGTGATTTGGTGAGCGAGGAAAGATGAGGGTGCCACACTACAGAGGCATATTCAAGTTGGGGTCTAACTAGGGACGTATAGAGAGTTAGTTTAAGGTGGCTAGGGACGCGGGCAAAGTTACGCTTCAAGTAACCAAGTGTCCGATTAGCTTTGTTAGTAATGTACTCGACATGCGTTTTCCACGATAAGTTGCCTGTTAAAATTACTCCAAGGTATTTATAAGATGTTACTTGCTCTAACGGCATGTTATTAAGATAATATGGTGTGGACAAGCGCTGAGTGCGTGTAAATCTCAAGTGTTTACATTTGTTAATATTGAGAGCCATTGACCACTTCTGACACCAACATGTGATTTCGGCCAAATCAGATTGTAAGATATCTATGTCCGTGTCACTTATGATTTCACGATAAACAACGCAGTCGTCAGCAAATAGCCTGATGGATGACTTAACTGAATCAGGGAGATCGTTGATATATATAAGAAAGAGTAGTGGACCGAGTACAGACCCCTGGGGTACACCGGAGGAAACTGGAAGTAGGGTTGAATCATGGTTATTGGCAGAAACGAACTGGTATCGATAGGTTAGGAATGCACCTAACCAAGACAACACGTTGTTATCAATATTGAGTTGATTTAGTTTGTACATAAGAAGAGAGTGGGGGACTTTATCAAACGCTTTAGCGAAGTCTAAAAAAATGCAGTCCGCTGCCGATGCGCGGTCAAGAATGGTGGCAAGGTCATGTGTAAGTGAAATTAATTGAGTTACGCAAGAGAATGACTTACGGAATCCGTGTTGATATGGGTTGAAGAATGAGTGAAATTCAAGATGACTGACAAGGTGGGAGAAGATGATATGTTCCAGAACTTTGCATGGTACACTTGTCAGTGAGATGGGCCTGTAATTTAAGGGTGAATTGCGGCTTCCGGATTTGTACAACGGGATCACCTTCCCTACTTTCCAATCTGAGGGCAGACACCCTTCAGCAACAGACTGTTGAAATATTAAGCAAAGAGCAGCAGCTGAGAAAAGCGAAGTGCTTTTAAGGAATTTACTATTAATACCATCAATGCCCGCACTAGATGATACTTTGAGTGAGTCGATGACCTTCATAATGCCGACAACATCGAATACTATCGGGTCCATCGGTGAATAATTAAATAGAGAGGTACATGGCATATGAACACTCACCGAGTGGGAAAAAGACAGTGCAAATACTTGATTTAAAAGAGAGGCACACTCGTTTCCTGGTACAGCATCACCATTTGCATTGTGAAGTACAATACTCCGTTCCGTCTTGTCCTTGAACACAGACCAGAATTTCTTTGGATTATCGCGCAACATTGATGGTAAGGTTTCGTTAAAGAAGGAAATAAATAATGAGCGGCTCCAACTCATTCACATGCTGCACAAGTTGTAGGCGATATCGCACAGATACTTGTAAGAAAGAAAGCTATTCGACTGGTGCACCGGATCGCGAATTATTTAGCCCGGGGATTTAACTGAAACACCAGGTATATCAATTATGGATATAATTATACAAGGTCTAACAGATGTGACAGTTGTTGATAACATTTCCACGAGACTGGGTAACAACACCAACAGCTTTTCTTTTTTTGTTGTTGTTGCTGTTGTTGGAGATGATGAATGGTGATTTTCATCGCCAAGGGTGATACACATTGGAGAAAGGCTGAGGAGATACGAGTAGTAATAGGTGGATCAGAAACAACATGGGGTCCAACCTATGGCACCCCTGGAACCGAGCCCTGCGCGTATTTTTCCCCGCGCGGCGCTTGTGCGGAGGGATGTCCGCGTGCTTATCGGCGGGGGGAGGGCTGCGTGCGCGCTTACCCTCTCACATTTTTCAGCCTGGGCCGACTTCTTTCGTCATTTTTCAGCCTGAGCCGACTTGAATCGCTTATTTTTTCCAGCTACAACAGGTGTGCAGTAGACTGTTTACATGCAAGTATAGACATGCAAAGGATAGCCATACACAAAAGTACAAGTGAAAATGTATTTGTTAAAGTCATCAGGAATTATGTTATGACTCTGTGTGAAGGAGAAAAACTTAGTCAAAAAATCTGATGCAATAGCATTGAAGGGGAATCACAGATAAAACACAATATTTTTTATTAGTGATAATCACGCAAGTTTTCAATTAAGCAGAAGGAGTAGCACATTTTAATCGAAGAAGATATTTTTAATCAATACTATTACAATCAAAATTAAAAGTTTTATTATAAAAAGTCTAACATGACCACCATAGTGGAGCTTTAATTGCAAGTACCGATAGTTAATTGTGGACAGCAGGGAACCTGGAAGACTACGGGACACGAACACAAGAGGAAATAAAATCTATAACACTACATTAACCAAAAAAGATATTCCTAATCAAAACAACATAGTAATCTATCATTTTAAATATCATAAAATCATCCTCGTGACTTAATCTAGTCCAACCCAATACAATTTTCATTCTAAGAGACACTACAAAGCTTACTTTGTTTTATGAATCAAACACAGAAAATATATTAAAAATGAACTTCACCGCATAGCACGCTCCTAGCCAACAACCAGCTCTAATAATATCTGCCCTGATTTGTTGAAGACGGGAGGCGTACGCCTGTTTTGTGACAGTTATGAACATTTTCGAGCGCAGTAGGGAATCTAAGTTGATTATTCCAACATTACACAATTAACCAATTTCTTATTAAGTGAACAGCATAGACGTAAGGAAATAACGAGAAACAAAACAATCAACAGCTAATAGAGAACCAAAACCTATCACGTAAACAAGAGGTACAAAAAGGATTAATAATTGAAAAACAATCTATCAAAAACGAGAAACATGCACGCACTTAACACTGAATAGCAGAGAAACACTCTAAATGGCGCATCTGCCAACATGTAAACAACAGACACATGCAGGAAAATAATTGAAAAACAATCTATAAAAACGATAAACATGCAGGGATGAATAGCAGAGAAACGAAGTTCTGATAGCTGTATGTAATTAACTGTGAACAGCAGACACCCTGGAAGACCACGGGACACGAACACAAGAGGAAATAAAATCTGTACCACTACATTTAATCAAAACAACAGGGGAGGAGAATATCTATCATTTTAAATATCATAAAATCATCCTCGTGACTTAATCTAGTCGAACCCAATACAATTTTCATTTTAAGAGACACTACAAACCTTACTTTGTTTTATCAACACAGAAAATATATTAAAAAATGAACTTCACCGCATAGCACGCTCCTAGCCAACAACCAGCTCTAATACACCTGTATCTAATACACCTGTTTTGTGACAGTTATGAACATTTCGAGCCCAATAGGGAATATAGGTTGATTAGTCCGACATTACACAATTAACCAATTTCTAATAAGCTAATACAGAGCCAAAGCTGCGCACCATCCAACACATAGAGAAATAATAGCTAATCAATCTATCAAAAGGAGAAATATTACATTATAGCACAGACTTAACGCTGAAGAACAGAGGAACACGCGGCGACACGTAAACAACAACAGAGGAAAATAATCTATCATTGAACCATCATAAAATCGATCAACATACAATTTTCATTCTAACAAACTCTACAAACCTTGATGCAGGTATCCAAGACGTAGAAAATATGCACTGTTTTCACTCTTTTCCTCAAAGCCGGGAGACTTTATGTCTCTATCTATGTGACCATAGCACCGCGCAAGCTTTATCACTCAAAGGGTGGGGGCTATATTCCTTCGTCCAGCAAACAGGACGTTCTAGAGGTCAGATAAGAGAGTTCAAAGGCGATATATTTTATGGTACAGCGCAAATAGATGTCGATATCACTCGCGGGGATCACTATCTTTTCGCATCCTTTCCTTGAAACGGAAATCTTTCGTCAAAGTGGTTTACAAGTCGACTAAGTTTGTACAGATGCGATATTGCTATTGAACATGTACAGAAAGTCCAAATTATTAAATGGTAGCAACAATACTCAATCAAAAAACGAGAAACAAATTTAATTACATCAATTTTTGTAATATCTTGCAACAGAAAGTTCTATATAGATGAACCACACAGAAAAATCAAATGTGAAACACAACTCAGAAATATGAGGCATTCCCAAATCAGAGATTATTCCATCCGGGCACCCGGGCATCCGGGCACTACAAATGGAAAGGTCATACTTTAATTTTATAAGTCTTTAGCTCATAACGTTGTAAAATGCAAATTCCACACTAAAGAACATTTTCTTCTTTAAATTTTCAAGGTCAAAACTGCACGCTATTTCTTGCATTTTTTAAAGATATAGATTAAAAAGTTGTGATATACTCAGAGATACTATACAAGATATTTGATTGTGGCTTAAATGCTAAAATTTATCGATTCACATTCAGGAGAAGTGGCGACTACCACACATCAGTAAGAGTTTAATTAAAATTTGAAGAGATGTTGTGATTTATGATCTGTGTTGTACAATGTGTAATTTCACAATACGCAAGCTTTAGCTCGCTCACTTTGACGAGCACTCTTTCACGATGACAGAGAATTTAATCGAATGGATTGATATTTTTTATATACACTATAACATAATGCGAATTCTTTATGTCGAGGATATTAAAAGTTACTAATATTTTCCGAACCAAATTTACTTAAAACTCGGAGAAAGGGTCACCCGCGACCTCGAAGACGTTTCGGCAACACGCCGGGCCCCGTTTCCCTAATGCCGTACCCGAAACCGAACGCGATTCTGCGCCCGACGAGTTAACGCGGTACCGCACGCGAGCGTGTGTCTTTTTGCGGAAACGGGTTCGTCGACGCGGGTGACCCTTTCTTCGAGTTTTAAGTAAATGTCGTTCGGAAAATATTCGTAAGTTTTAATATCTACGACATAAAGAATTCGCATTATGTTATAGTGTATATAAAAAATATCAATCCAGTCGATTAAATTCTCTGTCATCGTGAAAGAGCGCTCGTCAAAGTGAGCGAGCTAAAGCTTGCGTATTGTGAAATTACACATTGTACAACACTGATCATAAATCGCAACACCTGTTCAAATTTTAATTAAACTCTTACTGATGTGTGGTAGTCGCCACTTCTCCTGAATGTGAATCGATAAATTTTAGCATTTAAGCCACAATCAAATATCTTGTATAGTATGTGTGAGTATATGCACAACTTTTTAATCTATATCTTTAAAAAATGCAAGAAATAGCGCGCAGTTTTGACTTTGAAAATTTAAAGAAGAAAATGATCTTTAGTGTGGAATTTGCGTTACGTTATGAGCTAAACACTTATAAAATTAAAGTATGGCCTTTCCATTTGTAGTGCCCGGATGCTATGGCACTAAAATAATGTGATAGTTTTTCTGTATGGCTACGAGAAATCTCGAGTATATTTTGTGAATTGGATCTTCGTTTATGTGTGACCTGCGCTGATCTGCTTATTATAAGTAATATAACATATCTTCCAGTGTGTTTATGCATAACGCTCATCTTCATTGTATACTGGTTAATCATTTCTGATGGCGGTTGTGTGATCCGTTTCTCCCAAAATCTGATTGCCACTTGGAAATTATTTCATATCCGTTTGTGTGCCGTGTGTTTGGAAGATTACGTGATTAGAAATGTAGACTTTGCCTGCACATCATGCTTGTAAAATCCTCCATTTGCATTGCGGCATCTGATAATAGATTCGCTTTTCGCGAAGACTTCGTATTATCTCGCTGGCACTGAATCCTAGTGCAGTTGTAAAAGTCGATGACACTGTGTCGCGAACGCTTTGACTTATCCCACCGCAATCAGTTATCTTGCCTTATTTCCCGTTTTGCCCTATCTTGGACGGCTCATTCTTCCTATCCAGTCATACAAAGGGACGACTGTGATGACGAAAATATTTATTTAATTATTCCGCACTCCAATCGGGTTGCTTGTCAAAGACGCCTTTTCTTCTTCTTTTACTACGTCTGGGCTATTGCAACTGATTGAGAAATATACATGCACTGAGGAATTTAATTCATGAAATATGATAAGTTTTCACAGGAGATTAGTGATCCTATATGTAACCATAGACTGATGTATCATGCATCTAAATTTCAATGACCGATCCTTCGCTGGCAATTCTATCCTTCGGATGTTGAACTTGTACAGAGTGCAGTCAGGTAAAACCTATTTGATGGTCAGGTCTCATTCCATATGAGAATTCGTACACATAGTGTGGAATATTCGTCTCCTTAGCAATCTTCAATCTAATCATAAGCTGTTTTCGTTGCGATGTGTAGAATACATCACAATGATGACAAAGAATATAATTATTATTTCAATTATATGCTTGTTTATTCCGATAAATTACAGTTCTATTCCAAACTCTGAAGTTTTCGTTTGTTGTCTTGATTGATGAATTCCGAAGACATCAAGTAGTTTATTCTGATTATTGGGCGCTTGAATCCAGCGTTGATTAATGCAGGTGATATGTTGTCGCCGTGTTTGTATTGCTTCAACAACTTGCACTTTGTTGCAATGAATTTGCACAGTCTATTATTGATGTTTACTTTCTTTGTATGAAGGTTCTTGAATGGCGTACAAGAGAGTATTAGATGCAAATCGTCCGGTGGTCCACCACAATCGATATGTTAGTTGAGTTTCAATAAGTGATGATACATCAGACCTTGCACGACAATATTGAACTTCTGTTCATTCGACATCACTGACTGGTAGAATAAAATAAATGTGTAGAGGCTCTAGGGTGGAATATATCACGTGATAGGATTTTATGTACTTTCCATCTCAGATATGTGTAATTTCAACAAATCCGTAATGAATCGTGCGATATAGACGGCTTGTATATGAAAATTGGATCCGACTGCTTTCTTGATGAACGCAATGCCCATTGCAATGATTACAATTTCATCTGGTCTAGTGTATTTCAATTCTTCGTCAGCAAACCTCAAAAACTCCGCCATCAATCCCAGTGGCCCTTCTGACGTTGATGTGCAGATATTTTTATAAGTATTGTAGATTCGGCATATAAATTCTTGCACCTTCAGTTCTGTAGTTTGTACCATTTCTCCGAATACGACCATGTCTAGGACATATTCAAATGCAGCGATAATGGAATCGTTTCGCGGCTCTTCCTTTTCGAAGCAGTTTTTTATCACATCTTGCCATGACTTATGGTAGCGAGTACAAAATCTGTCCATCTTTTCAATGTAGAGCAATTGTCTCTTCTGTTTTCAAGTGCTCGTCTACACTTAATTAAAAGCATATCTATGCTCATTTTATTGATTAAAATTTTATTATCTGGTTGAGAATGCTATAATATCCACCTGTCGTGAGAATTATTGTTTTGACTCTGTTTCAAGTATTCACTCGACTGATATTCTATGAGTTGTGAAGTTACTACCTGAAATAATTATTGTCTTGCATTTGTTTCAATTGTTCACTCGATTGATATAAGCAAAAATAATCTCTAAGATGGGAATGCCTGATACCTCTGAGTTGCATTTCACATTTGATATTTCTGTGTGGCGTCTACACTTAATTAAAAGCATATCTATGCTCATTTTATTGATTAAAATTTTTTAGAATGTTATTAATATCCACGTGCCATGAGAATTATGGAAATTCATTTACAAAAAGATGGGATGAGTAAGAAAAAAAAAGTGCGCTTTCAATGATTCTACGTACAAGGCCATACTAGAGCCTGTCCCTCCCTAACTTGATGTTGTTGTTGGGGGTCGTCGGGTTTCATCACACTTTATCGCTTGAATCCACTAGTTCATCATGTTTATTCATTGAAAATGACAAGTTTCAGTATAGATTTTACGGTGTATTCACGCTGCTTGCTTAGAAATGATTTGTCTCAATTAATTATTGTTTTGGACATTATGTATGCATGATATATTAATTGTGTCGTATTTGTTTCAATTGTTCACTCGATTGAGATAAGTAAAAATAATCTCTCAGTTGGGAATGCCTCATATTTCTGAGTTGTGTTTCACATTTGATTTTTCTGTGTGGTTCATCTATATAGAACTTTCTGTTACAATATATTACAAAAATTGGTGTAATTATTTTGTTTCTCGTTTTTTGATTGAGTATTGTTGCTACCATTTAATAATTTGGACTTTCTGTACATGTTCAATAGCAATATCGCATCTGTACAGACTTAGTCGACTTGTCAACCACTTTGACGAAATATTTCCGTTTGAAGAAAAGGATGCGAAAAGATAGTGATCCCCGCGAGTGATATCGACATCTATTTGCGCTGCACAATAAAATATATCGCCTTTGAACTCTCTCTTATCTGACCTCTAGAGCGTTCTGTTTGCTGGACGAAGGAATATAGCCCCCACCCTTTGAGTGATAAAGCTTCCGCGGTGCTATGGTCACACAGATAGAGACATAAAGTGCATATTTTCTACGTCTTGGATACCTCCATCAAGGTTTGTAGTGTTTGTTAGAATGAAAATTGTATGTTGGTCGATTTTATGATGGTTCAATGATAGATTATTCTCCTCTGTTGCTGTTTACGTGTCGCCGCGTGTTCCTCTGTTCTTCAGCGTTAAGTCTGTGCTATAATGTAATATTTCTCCTTTTGATAGATTAATTAGCTATTATTTCTCTATGTGTTGGATGGTGCGCAGCTTTGGCTCTCTATTAGCTGTTGATCGTTTTGTTTCTCGTTATTTCCTTACGTCTGTGCTGTTCACTTAATATGAAATTGGTTAATTGTGTAATGTTGGACTAATCAACTTAGATTCCCTATTGGGCTCGAAATGTTCATAACTGTCACAAAGCAGGTGTACGCCTCCCGTCTTCAACAAATCAATGTAGATATTATTAGAGCTGGTTGTTGGCTAGGAGCGTGCTATGCGGTGAAGTTCATTTTTCAATATATTTTCTGTGTTGATAAAACAAAGTAAGGTTTGTAGTGTCTCTTAGAATGAAAATTGTATTGGGTTCGACTAGATTAAGTCACGAGGATGATTTTATGATATTTAAAATGATAGATATTCTCCTCCCTTGTTGTTTTGATTAAATGTAGTGGTATAGATTTTATTTCTTCTTGTGTTCGTGTCCCGTGGTCTTCCAGGGTGTGTGCTGTTCACAGTTAATTACATACAGCTATCAGAACTTCGTTTCTCTGCTATTCATCCCTGCATTTTTATCGTTTTGATAGATTGTTTTTATATTATTTTCCTGCATGTGTCTGTTGTTTACATGTTGGCAGATGCGCCATTGAGAGTGTTTCTCTGCTATTCAGTGTTAGGTGCGTGCATGTTTCTCGTTTTTGATAGATTGTTTTTCAATTATTAATCCTTTGTGTACCTCTTGTTTACGTGATAGGTTTTGGTTCTCTATTAGCTGTTGATTGTTTTGTTTCTCGTTATTTCCTTACGTCTATGCTGTTCACTTAATAAGAAATTGGTTAATTGTGTAATGTTGAAATAATCAACTTAGATTCCCTATTGCGCTCGAACATGTTCATAACTGTCACAAAACAGGCGTACGCCTCCCGTCTTCAACAAATCAGGGCAGATATAGAGCTGGTTGTTGGCTAGGAGCGTGCTATGCGGTGAAGTTCATTTTTTAATACATTTTCTGTGTTTGATCCATAAAACAAAGTAAGGTTTGTAGTGTCTCTTAGAATGAAAATTGTATTGGGTTCGACTAGATTAAGTCACGGGGATGAGTTTATGATATTTAAAATGGTAGATTACTATGTTGTTTTAATTAGGAATATCTTCTTTGGCTAAATGTAGTGTTATAGATTTTATTTCCTCTTGTGTTCGTGTCCCGTGGTCTTCCAGGTTCTCTGCTGTCCACAATTAACTATCGGTACTTGCAATTAAAGCTCCACTATGGTGGTCACGTATGATAATACTTTATAATAAAACTTTTAATTTTGATTGTAATCATATTGATTAAAATATCTTATTTGTAATTAAAACTCCGCTAAGGTGGTCATGTTAGACTTTTTATAATAAAACTTTTAATTTTGATTGTAATAGTATTGATTAAAAATATATTCTTCGATTAAAATGTGCTACTCCTTCTGCTTAATTGAAAACTTGCGTGATTATCACTAATAAAAAATATTGTGTTTGGTCTGTGATTCCCCTTCAATGCTATTGCATCAGGTTTTTTGACTAAGTTTTTCTCCTTCACACAGAGTCATAACATAATTCCTGATGACTTCAATAAATATATTTTCACTTGTACTTTTGTGTATGGCTATCCTTTGCATGTCTATACTTGCATGTAAACAGTCTACTGCACACCTGTTGTAGCTGGAAAAAATTAGCAATTCAAGTCGGCTCAGGCTGAAAAATGACGAAAGAAGTCGGCCCAGGCTGAAAAATGTGAGAGGGTAAGCGCGCACGCAGCCCTCCCCCCGCCGATAAGCACGCGGACAACCCTCCGCACACGCTCCGCGCGGGGAAAAATACGCGCAGGGCTCGGGGGCAGGGGTGCCGTCGTTTGGACCCCATGTTGTTTCTGACCCACCTATTGCTACTGATACGCATAAATGGCACACACGAACGGTGATACGCATTTTAGATATGTCACCAGACTCACGAAAATGTTATCACAAGTAACCTACACCAGCTTGCTTACTGTCTATTCGTTATACTATTATTTGTTATTACTACAAGTTATAAAGACGCAAAATATCCTATGCTAGCTATTTATGAGCCAACATCGCAGGTCGTCCTGGCCGTTGACACTCTTGGGGGGGATGTAGGGGGAAGGTGTGGTCAGCCTGCTCTGAAGTGGCGGTTCGGTGCACCCAGGGGAGGGAGAATGGGGAGGGTGAAACAGGGAGGGGAGAGATGATGGTGGCACATGAGAGGGAGCGGCGTGCTAACCCTCTTGCTCTAGGATTTGGGTAGTCCAAGAGGACTACCCACCACAGAAAACATGTCAGCATCCCTCAGTAGTCATCATTGGGATGCTCCCTGTACCACGGTAACCGCCAGGATTATTGGCGAAGTTACCCCATCCGACACTCTTGGTGTGCAAAGTCTCGACGACATACACTTGAGGAGCACATTTTCGCACGTCATACCTGGTTTCCCATTTTATGACACCAGGTGCAACGTCTATAGGGTTGCCACCTGCTCTGTCGGCAAATGCCGAACACAGGAATGGGGGGGGGGGGGAGTGGTGATTGTCGCTGGTACTGATAAAAAAGGGATCCCTTCAACTCGGCTGAAGCTCTCCAAAAATATGTGTGAGTATTTTTGTTTACGTACAGTAGGTGCCTCATTTGAGAGTGTTCAAAAGTCATCCACAGTTGCCTCGCGGCGCTAACCGGGAATCAAAAGCCATCTCTTTTTTTTTCTCTCTCTCGACAGAAAGCTTTATTGCACTTAGTTTGCTGAAATGCATAATGCCGCATCTTACAGCAATAGCTGTATGCGGAAACTTGTTTCTTAAGAACGGCGTACGTCGACGTACGCCGTCATTAGACGTCGACGTAGAAAAGGCGTCTGACGTTGGTTGATGTAGCGGGGGATCCACATTCCGCTATTAGTGGGCAACCGCATGGAGCACTTTTGCCAACTGAATGGCAGCCGAACTTGAAAGGAATGGTGACCTACTAGGCGAACAATAGACGACGGACCGATGAGGCGGTTTCTGCCAAGGATAGATATTTAGTCTGAGGAGAGGAAGTGACGCCACCCGACGGAACCGTGTGCGCCAATGAAAACACGCTTCCCAGGAAATGCCACAAGCACGTGACAAAGTCACCTGTGACCATGCATGTGACCGCTTTTCTTTTTCTTTTTCTTTTTTTTTTGGGGGGGGGCGCCTTGCCCTCTTCGCTCTGCCTCCTAGAAGGACACGCAGATGGCCCGTCGCGCGGACTTCGACGTGGATATATTAATATAGGAGGTTTCAAGGAGGCCACCCCTTTGGAACGTCAAACTTGTTCAGTATAAGGACATCAACTTAAAATATATCCTTTGGCAGGAGGTGGCAAGGTGTGTGCAAGGCGAAGGTGACTAAATGAAACGTCAAAATGTTATTTGTGGCACATGGCAAATCGGAAATGTGTGAGGAGATAATGGTAACAAAAATCCAGTCTGATATTTCTTTAGTGAGCATTGCTAGAAACACTCATAAGCCAACATTTTCTTCGTATCTCAAAATTTCTCGTAAACACCTGTTTTCTAGATGTTATTAGCACCGTACTTTTTCAAGAACCGCTCATTAATGTTACTAAACAATGCCTACAGCAGTTTACTAGAATAAGCATTGCCACATGGGGTGCAACAAGCGGTGGTAAACACTAGGCCGACGCTTCACCATGACAAACTCAACGTGGACATTCTGCTCCATGCAGATGCATTGCTTCGATACCGTTCCGTTCACGCTCAGCTCTCATGAGTTGGCGCTCCGTTGGCCCGATTCAGTTGGCAAAAGTTGCTCCATGCGGTTGCCGCCTTAGTGGTACCCAGGCAGGAACCGCCCTGGGCGGACCACTAATGGCGTAATGCATGATGGGTGCAAACTCCAACAAAACGAGTGCAATGACTTGGGGACTGGACCTTGAGTGTGTAACAAAGTCTACCTACAAGGGATTACACCATGGTCACACAAGCCTGCAAATCAACCAGTGTGGACTCTTACACAGGAGCCATACACAGGAGCCAGTCCAGGCGGGTCAGTGACATGCAAGGACTGTCCTGATAGGGTTCTATAAGTTCAACGCTTCATAGACATTGGGCAATAGAGAATTAGTGGGAGATGGGGAGAATACAACTATAAAGGCATCTAGCAGATATTTTTCGGAAGATCAGCTGCAAATTGGGCTAATAAAAGTACGTTCAGCAGATTCCTTTGTGTATGAAAACGAACCCCAAGAATTTCTGCTTTAATGTGAAATTCAATGAAAGGCCCTTTTCCAAATTAGTTTCACGGTGCAGCTTCTTTTTCAAAGAAGACGTGCTGCAATACCTATTATCGTAGGATGTTAATGCTCGCAGCCGACGACTCGTTATTGCTGTCTGATTAGTTCACTACTGCAGTCGCCGGGACAGCAACCTCCATGATCTTGTCCGCATGTGTGGCGAGTTCCCCGATAGGCAAATTTGTCGCGGTGGCCAACAGCATTTGAACTGTGGGAGGAAGCCGCTGCAGAAGAAGTTCGCTCAACAGCAGTTCGTCAATATTAGATGCAGCATCCCCCACAAAGACTATGTATGTGATGTAGGAACCGAGATAGCCGTCTGTCACCAAGATCTTCGGCCAACAAAAGTTGTTTGAGTCGCCGTCGTTTGGGGGCTGCTGTTCGTTCGATGATGGCAACCTTTAACTCATCATACAGGGAAGGTGGAGTGGGCCTACAAAGAATGTCAGGTACTTCGGCGGCGATGTTCGGACGTAAAACAGAAACTACGTGATAGCGCTTGATAGTTTGGGAGGTGATTCGTGCGAGGTGGAACTGGCAATCGACTTTGGAGAACCATACGTTGGGGTTAGCCTTCCAGAAAGAAAGAAGGCGGAGGGCAGTGTCCGATGCTGGGTCGTGAGTTAGGGTTGGCGCTGCCCGCTGGGTCGTGTTGCTGGTCAGTCATCGCCGGGAAATGCGCGTGTTGGGCGAGCGTGGACAAGGTGGTCTGTGGACTAGGCTGCCGTTCTGGTCACCAGTTGTAGTGTATCGCTACAAGGACGTCACGATTCGTACGGCAGAGGAACGAAATCTGAATGATTAAATTCACGCGCCAGCGCGCACTAGTGGTTGGTGCTTGTAGCTTTCAGCGTCGTATTCAAACGCACCACAACAGAGTCTTTGTAGGACCTGTTCCACTTCCGTGGGACGTGAGTCTGGGACAACACAGCAAATGCCTTTCAGTATTTGATGTGTAGTAAGATGGCAACAATATGGTTGCATCTAGGGCTCCTGAAAATCGAAACCACAGTGCTCAGAAACATAAAGGTGTGATGCGCATTTGGTTGATCGCTGGGTACAGCCTCACCCTGCTTTGCAAGAACATGCAGCTCTTTCCACGTGTCTGTCCCAGATATGGTCACAGAGAGTTCGTGTGAACTGCCGTTTATGTTTGAAGTTGACAGCATGCCGTAAGCCACAAACTGGAACTCCATGTCGTCCGAGGGTTTTATTCGACGGTCTACACGTGCCCAGCCTCAAACACTCTTTCACCTTCTATTAGATAGCATGCATTTTTGCAGGAAGCTCCAACGTAGGCGTTTATGCTTGACACCGCCAGGGCCACTGTGAATTCAAATATCCCAAAGCCCTTGCAGCATGTTCACGTCATCCACAGAAGATACAGCGTCAACCATGGGTCATGCGGCACGAAGGAAACCAATATTGATAGTTACAATTATACCTGGAATTCGAGGATGAAATGGTTAGTCTTCGAACTTATTGTGTTCCATTTCAGTGAATCATACACTGTGTTCGCATTTGAGATGTGCAAAAAAGTGACAAAACCGCGCAAACGTCGACAGATTCCCCAGACAGTAAGGCAACGTCGTCTGCTGTCAACAGGAGCATCCCATCGGTGACGTGACGGAATGACGTCCGTGAGGTAGCTACATCCGAGATTGCGAAGCTGAACCAGAGAATATGGGTTCTGAATCTGCGATATAGTACAACGACATTCAACGTGTATTTCGTATTCTGTTAACGTTCTTTATTGACTGGGATAGGAAGTGAAGGGCTCGGCACGCGGTGTACAACGTATACGTATAGCACAGCGATGGAAGCAGCAGCCAAGCGCGGGAAACAAGACGGAAATGCAAAGCGCCTGCGATGAGACGAAGCTTGGACGACCCGAAACGGGGGGGGGGGGGGGTAGAGAACGCAAGACCGAGGCCAAGAGATGTAAACTCTCCCAGATGTGTGCTCCTGAAACGAGCGTGTCCCTCGGAGTTCGCACTTTCCGACGCGGATTTTACAGATACGTTTTCGAAGAACGAGTTTGGACATGTTTGTGACGTTTGCGACGGGCTGCGGTTTCAGACCCACTTAGCATGCCCACGCGCGTAATGCTGCCAACTGTTGGCCAGGGAGTTCACGGCAGAATGCGTGTGAAACCAAGAAAAAATGTGTCTACATGTGCGTGCACAATACAACCGTGAGCCTCATCTCGCCCTGATTGTGCGTGCACTATACAGATATCGCTGTTAATTCTTCGCACGTGGGCTGCGAAAACGCCAGATTTTTTATTGGTCCGGTATATTACGTTTACATTTGTCCAGTGCTGTATGAACCATCTCAATCTATAGCTACGGGTTCTATATAGGGAGGTGTTACTGCTGGGGCCTATCACGCCTCCCTCAAGTTTTTGCCCCGTCTTGGATTTGACGAAGTCGATTGTGAGGGACCGTGATTGTGATGACGGGGATATCAGACTCTTGAGGCTTGAAAACTGAGCACTGGTTACGGGGGGCGCTAAATACAGATGATACGTTGTCTACAGTATATTCATGTGACTCAACGTAGCTTTGATTGCTCATTTAACTGTCGCTCAATCTATGGCGACGATGACGCACACGAACATCTTAAGTCGTAAGGTTTCTACTCCGAGTTCGCCAGTTTCCGAACATTTTATGTCAACATTACACCTGCACCCGAACACCAAACGCAAGGATTAATTTTCCAAACTGCTGAGGTGAAATCCTTGCAGCGTCGCGACTGGAGCGGTGACGCCACAACTGTCGGAAGTGCGCGCATTGCCCTCGTTTTCTAGGACATGGTTGATGAACCTATAGTGGCGCGCAGATTCCTCCCACTTCTCTGCTTTTGCTGCCCACCACGTTCTACTTTTAACTGTCTCTTACTAATTCAGGCATCAATGGAATAAAATTAGAGACGAAAAAACGAGAAGGCGTAAACTGGACATCGCCACCTTATTGATCAAGACAACGTCGGTCTCGCAGGTTTTCGCGATCCGCGTGAAAAAAAGTTGGGCGCACACTTTTCGGCTCGACGCTCCTCCTCTGACGACGCTCGGTATCTATGTCTATCTATGCCTACGCTCGTGGACGAGAATTGACGTCATATCTCCGCAAAAAAAAAAAGTAATGTCGGAAAAAACAAAAGAGGCAACCCGTGCCATTGAGCATACTTGTTCTCATGAGAGGGGCAATGCTCAACGAGGTTTCATTTGACACACTCAAGAGCCCGCTACCTGTATGTACTGACGATCCGCACACTATAACCTTTTGGTCGCAACAGGGGGCGTCATATCGCACACACTTTTTAAGCGTTGCGGCTACACCCAACATAGTGGGTGTAATGAAATACACCTTAACAATGGGGTGTAATGAGTAAATTTCACACTAAACTTTCTACACCCTTATCAGGGTGAGGTGGGTGTACCATAACTCACACCCCTTTAAGTGTAAAAGTTTGTAGGTGCGATGAAATACACCTTTTCACCTTACCTCGTTTTACCTTATCTGGCGGGCTTGTCATTTAGTTTTTATCTACGCCATCAAACTTAGATAGCTCACACTTCATTTTGTGACAGAGGCGAGAGGGACTCTCGAACCTATACGGAGGGTCGCCTAGCAAGGAACAAATATTGTTTGTGTTCTCTTCGGAAGGGAATTCCAGTACATCTCAAAGTGAGATTCTCGGCGTTTGTGCTCCAGGCAAGACTTTTTTTTTTTTTTTTTGGCTCAAGGCAACACTTTTCACCCACTAGATTTCTGTCTCTGTCTTCTTTTTAAATCCCGCGCTCATTTTCCATTATAAAAAATACTAGACTTGGTTGCGGCAGTTTGTCAGTATGAATTGACAGCAATCAATCGTTGAAACAGAAGTATCAAGAAAGCGTGTGGTTTCTGGCGAAAACAAATGAGGTACATTAATTTGTGTTAGATGATGTCCCCATACTGTTCTACATCGTCCTTCACGACCTCCTAGGTGCAATCATAAGGATATCGTAAGGACGTATATTAATCCCATTTTGACACATAGGGGATACCCTGAGGATCGATTTCGCCCGCCGGCGGACGTCATCTCCGTCCTTGTACGATAACGACTGGATATCAAAGAGACGATAGTGTGTTCTTCGGGTACAGGCAAAAAAGTTAGGGTTGTGCAATATTCCCCCGATTTCAAGTCCCCCCTCTCGGTCCCCAGGCACGAAACAACCGGTTCATTTCGCCTCTCGCATTTCGGAAAGGTTGGAGGGGGGGATAATCAGACTTTTCGGAGGGGTGTAGAGGGCTCTGGATAACTCACTGGTCCCCTACTTCTCGTGCTTTATGATGCGAAACAGTCATTCTGAGGTAACAGAAATTATTTGGGAATAGCACACCCATTATGATTAGCTTCACCTAGGGCCTCATCATCACGGGGAATGCTCAAGGACAGATAGCGAATGAACCCTGGGGTCACATTATCAAAACATTTATTTCCTCGAACAGGTGTCTCATTCAGTGGCGCTCTTTCTCATTCATTTTATTTGTTAAGCATATCCCGCTCCTCGACGGTCCGGGTACGACCAATATACAACGTGTCTCATCTGAAATAATAATCGGAGGCACCTCGCAGTCGACACATGCGGGTGAAGGACCCCTCTTGAAATGGAATGCTTTCACGTCCCTGGCACATTTTCATCTTTCTGGACGGGTAGAAGAATCTGCTCTATGATTCCGCGATTGATGAGCATGCTATGACAAGCCCGGACGCGCAATCGAAGGCGGGCCGAGACAGCGAGCTTATTTTCTCGTTATTTTGATTTCATCACTGATCATCCTGTCCTAATTCGGAGCCAATGAATTCTTCCTTACCTCTTACCAGTAATTAACAACAATAACAATTACAATAATAATTAACAAGCTATACATGGAGGAGATCACTGCAAATATTTTAATTTGCTAGAAGAACCGACGATAAAACCAGAGACACGGAACAGAAAAAAAGACAACACGACACGTTCTCAAACACAGCAACCCATTTAATGAACAGACCTACACTCCCAATAACCTCCGGATGGGTGGAAAGGGGGAAACAGAGGGAGCACTAACGCAATTGCCTCGTGACTTAATCACTTTGTACTCAGCTAAGAGTCGCCCAAACGGGTCACGCACCTTTTTCAATACACCACTTCTACCATTGCTAGAAGAATTTTGGCAAAAGGCTCACAGCGATGTCCAGTGGGAAATAATCTCCAATCGGTCAAGCAAGAATGATCTATGTACCCGGGCGTGGAGGAAAGAATCCTAAGGGGACCGCATTTCCCCACTGCATGAAATTGTGGGAGAAGAGACGTTACACGTGGGATCGATGCTCAACCTTTCGTTATTGCATAGCTTGTGATAGAACAATCGCTTCACTCTGATATGCCGCGACTGCCCGCGTGATGGCCATTCGTGTTGTTTCCTTGAAATCCCGGCCTACCGAAACGGTTTGCACGTACTATCACGGGCGTTTCGAGAGCGGAAACTTAAAAAAAGTAACAATAACGAACGGTATGTTCAGTACAACATATTGCCCAACGCTAAACCAATGGAAGTTCACAGACGCTGGGCTCCGCAATTTGTTACACGCAAACAAAGTGGGTCGAATCTTGAACGTTGCACAACGCAGCGCCATTATTTATGGGGGTTGTGCGGGCACTTAACGTAAGCAGCAGTCAGCGTATTAGGATGGTGCCAGCGTATAGCCTAATCCAGGAAATTTCCAAAAAACGTCTTTATAAATTCAGAAGAGACATTCAAAGTACTGAGCTTAGATTCTTAGCTTAAGCTTTAGCAAAGCTTTAACTTAGCTTTAGCAAAGTTCAGTGCTCAGCAAAACTTGTGTCAAAGCTGCATATGTGGAATTCCTGAATAAGTTTAGACACATTTATCATGTAAATTTTCCCGTCAGTTCATATAAAGTTAGCCGACGGATCCGTAAAGCTTGAATCGCTGCAAAATTGCTTAAACTGATATCAGAAAAGAATAAGCTGTTTAAAGCATTCATTAACTCCCGTGACTTAAACACGCTAAACGAATATAAAACATTCCGTAATTATGTGTCCGAAGAGGTCAAACGTTCTAAAACCAGTCACTTTAGGAACTTGTTTTGTGATGCATGTGATTCTGCAAAGACGTGGAAGGCGATAGGGAAAATTATAAAATCTGAACGGTCTGAAATCACTAGCATCGCAGTAAATGGCGAAACAACAAGTGGTGAAGAACTGTGTGGGAAGTCGAACGATCACTTCGCAAACTTGGTTAGTAGGGACGTAAACCAGCACGGCGTTACGCCTGACCCATGCAGCCTGCTGTCAGCTAATGTTACTGATTCTGTCTTCTTTTCTCCGACCACTGTGGATGAGGTTTGTGCATTTTACAGAAACTGTAAAAATAGTAAAGTCTGTGATGACATACAAGTGAGACCGGTCAAATTCGTCATTGATTTACTTGCCCCATTCTTACCTTACATTTATAACCTTTCGTTATCCTCTGGTACATGTCCTGAAAAAATGAAACAAGCTACAGTTATTATACGAAAACCCGCGACCGATATAAACTCAGTAACTAGAGCCCATATCCGTTCTACCAGTACTCTCGAAAGGGCTTGAAAAAATAATCCACGTACGACTAACTAGTTTTTTTCTCTCTACATAACGTCATCACACGCTCCCAATTCGGCTTTCGAAAGGATCATCCCAGCGAGGCCGCGCTATTGTATCATAAAGAATTAATAATTGAAAACTTGGAAAGAAAATTGTACACCCTGTGCATTTATATAGATTTTACCGAGGCTTTTGATTTCCTGGATCACCGTATACTTGCGCAAATTGCATTTTTACGGCGTGCGCGGAGTGACGCTCTCCCTAATGACGTCTTACTTGCTGAATCGGTGTCAGCATGTCTGGAACAACAACTGTCGATCGAGTACACTAGGCATTGTTGCAGGTGTGCCTCAAGGTAGCATCTTAGGACCTTTATTATTTAACATTGATATCAATGATATTGTGATGTAATAATGTAATAAATGATAACACATCTAAGCTTGCAGAATTATATATATACGCCGACGACACTACTTTTGTTCATTTCTGAAGATGGATTACCTACTATTGCTACTTATGCTAACGTTGTTCTTGTGCGTATCGAAAGTTGGGCAGACACGAGTAGCTTAAGCATTAATTTGAATAAGACCCATGGAATTGTATACAGGCAGAAAATAAACCTGTAAATTATAATTTGAAGATTAACTTAAATGGTCAGAAAATTGAGATAGTGAATAAAGTGAAAGTCTTAGGTATGATCTTCTCTGAAAAACTAACATGGGATAATCATGTTGCCTACATAAAAATAAAATTTCAATTTCTGAAGGCATTAGAACAATCTGCGCCTATAGGCAAATTCTACCAAAATTCGTCACAATCATAATCTGCAGAACGCTAATAGAATCTCACTTTAGCTACTGCCATCTGGTGTGGGGTACCACTTAAAAAAAAAAAAAAGCCTTCAAAGCTTATTGCTGCAACAAAAGCGTGCAGTCAGATTGATTGCCGGTGCACCACACCTATCCCACACAACAGGCATTTTCAGAGATCTCAAGATTATAAGGATAGATAGTTTCTATCGTTATATTCTTTCGAGGACATACATCTCTGCAGTCAGACATAATAACACTACATTATTAACATTATTTGGTCTACAGCCACAGCTGAATTTGAAGACACGCGCTGCAGCCTACTGGATGGTTCCTAGGTCACGAACGCGATACGGCGACCAATCGTATTTTAACATTGCTGTAACTTTGAATGAACATTTGGGAAAAGGTACTCATTTAGTGCAGTTGTCAAGGGGTCTCATAGAGGGACATTTTTGTTAGTTGATCTGTCAGTTTCAATTGATACTTCGTTACATCCAATAGTTGTATGTAATATGTGATTTTATAACGTTGTGTAATTCATTTTTTATTTTTATTTTTCGAGTGTATGCTGTGCCTCTGCCGTCCCGAGTGCTCACTGGCGCTGTGCCCTCGTCAAGCAGCACGTGTTGCTGCTTTGCTGCTATATGCTGCTGCTGGCGGCCCCTGTACCGCTTATGGTACAACCCAGGCAGCACAGCGCGACGACTTAACGTCGGTGCGCCGGCGGCTCCCGACCATGGTCCAACATACGGTTTGTAACACGGGGACGTTACTGGTCCATTGTAGGCGGCCTGTATCGTACCCCAACGATTTCCCGAGGTGCACCGAATGCTTACTTACGGGTGCCCACACTAGAGTTAATTTGCGCTGTTTTCAACAACAAAATAAATATGTCATTGTAGAAAACTCTTTATTGCATCATAGTCACCAGCTACATTGTTTCTTTATGGCATCACCTCTCCAGCAATGAAAAAATGAGTGTTACATTGAAAGTATACAATCACCACTATCGCATATGAACTATTTACTTCTCAAATATTCACTTAACATAGTTTGTATGGAACAGAGATAGAAGTTGCAACTCGTTGCCAGATAAATTAGACTGTTGAAAGATGGAAGTCACTGAAAAGGTTAACCAGAACATAATTGTCTCAAGTTATACTGTGCAAGAGTTGTAGGTCGATTTCACGTCAGCTCAGACAGGGAGATCCCAGGGACCTCCTGGATTTTTATTTTTTATATTTAGAAGCTCATCGTACATGATGATCAACTTGGGCAAAATTAATAATTTCTATCGAATAGTTTCCGTGCAAAAAAAAAGAAAAAAATAGAAAAATCCGGCCCTGAATTCGAGTGTTGCAGTTTCGCCGTGTTTGCACATGTATACCTCCCGAGTTTTAATATATATCGTAGTGAAAATTTTTTATGCTTTAGTATACCTACAGGTCCGCAGCCTGAGCGCAAATTTTGACGCACAAGTGCAACACTGTGTTGTATAAAAAGCGGCGAACGTGCGCTCTCGCGCAGTTTTATTCGAACTTCGACGCTTCTTGCTCCTGGCTGTAGATGTCTCTCATTATCATACCTGGTATCATTTCACTCAGATTTTAATGCGCTTTCATCTGATATATCTATCCTGCATATTCCACCCAGCTGAAATAGGCAAATGTTTAAGCATATTTCGAAAAAAACATGGATTTTGCGCGTGTATTTTTCAAAAAGGTCCCTCTTGATTTCATTTATATTTTGCAGGGACATGGCCCGAAGTTAGGCCTTTCACCGAACACAAAAAATTCTGCTTCAAAAGGCGAATACTGGTGACTAGAACGTTAAAACTCGTCCCTACTCTGGGTACGAACGTGTCGGAGCACGGCTGCCGGTACGGCGGGATAGCGAGTCTGCTGTCGATGTCGTACATGTAAAGGAACAACTTTGTGTAAGCAAAAGCGGCAGTTTATGTCGATATTCACAAGCCTGCGAAAGCGAAAATAGTATTTTGCAGTGACAAATGATTTCACTCGGCTTCTATGAAAACTTTTTCACTTTTCTGAATTCATTGTACGCGGTACATTTATGAATGATTCTCGGCATCCACTTTCCGATGTCTTGCTTTGCCACGCATGCGAACCTTGTATGCCACTTTAATGCGGTATGCATTTACCCATTCCTTTTTCTTTTGTATTCTAAATGAAGCCACGTCCTCAGCGCGTTCATGAAGTAAATCGACATATCTTGTGTGTTTTTTGCAAGCACCTTATCATTTCTTAATTGTGACACTTGGATGACACCTTGTCTGGGTGAACGCAAGCTAAGTGTCGTGGCATGGTGCTGATAATTTCACGGACCCTCTCACACGCACTTTTCGCCTGTTCCTTTAAGCAGCAATGTCGCGCTTGCGAAAGTAGATTTGGAAAGCTCCTGTGCCGATTTTCGCCGCTCCATCTGGGGGGATATACATTTATTAAAAGGAGCTCCATCTGGGTCAGATGGAGCGGCGAGCCACTTCGAAAGTGTAACATGTAAAATGTATTGAAATGTCTGGCATTGTAATTGTATTGTAATTGGAAATGTCTGGTATTGAAAATGTACATCTGGCATGTAAATCATTAGCTGCAGGACTAACTTTCTCGTCAAGCCGCTCTTCAATAGCGATCGAAGCTACCTGTGAGTGTGCTGAATCGTGACACAAGTGTTCACTCAAAAACTGTGCATTTCCGTGCCAGCTGCTACCAATCATGTGAATATGAAAATCTGTTTTTCTTCAGTGGCACGCTTGTATTTCGCTAGGAATAGCTACTGTCCAGTTTTCAGCGAAATCGAAGTGCATTGTGTGCGTCTTGGAAGGTGGATTAGTATTTTTTGTTCTATTACTTTGCTCTGAACGTCTCTAATATTATGACAAGTGTGAGAAGGCCAAGCAGCTTTTCCTAAACGAGGGACGCAACCACAGGAGGCACCCCATCCCACTGAACCGCTAGCCGGGCTCCGTCCCGTACGTCCACATTTTAACGCTCTAATAGCCACTGTACGCAGAATTTGTTCAAGACAAATGAAAGTTCTAACATCGGGCCATGTCCTGACAAACAATAAATGAAATCAAAAGGGGCCTTCTTGAGAAACGGACGCGCAAAATCCTTGTTTCTTTCGAACTATGCCTAAAGATTTGCCTGTTTCAGCAGATGCCTGTAAGAGATATACGCACGATAGATATATCAGATCATACATCATTAAAAGATGAGTGAGCTGATACCAAGTATGGCAATGAGGAACATCTTTAGTGAGAGAAATCACGCGTCTAAATTGCGACAAAACTGCGCGAGAGAGCATGTTCACCATTTTTTATAGCACACAGCGTTGCACCTGCGCGCCAAAATTTGCGCTCTGACAGCTGGCCTGTAGGCATACTAAAGCACAAAAAATTTCACTACAATATCTTTTAACACCCGGGAGATATGCGCGTGCAAAGACGGCAAAACTGAAACATTCGAATTCAGGGATTCATTTTTTTGTACGAAAGCTATTCTGTAGAAATTGTTAATTTTACAGCTGTTGATCATAATATACGATGAGCTTATAAATATAAAAATACCGAAAACCCAGGAGGTTGATGGGACCTCCCTGCCTGAACTGAACTCACGTGAAACCGGCCTGTAACTAAATTTCAAACGCAGTTACACGTAATAAAACGTAATGAAAATTGACGTGAAGTTCCTAAGCTATTTTGGAAATGTACCAAGTTACCTTCAAGTTATTTGCTACTCAATATATATACTGTTTAGTTCTTGACCTGTCTACATGATTAATTCAGACCTCGCTGTCACAATGGGCGATACAAGATGTATCAAAATAGTCTTGATGTACATAAACGATATCAATATCTGTTACGAGGAAAGAAGCCTATATTTATAGGCTTCTTTAGGGAGGGGTTTGATAATTTTGATCTCGTAATAAGGTAAATGAAAAGAGCACAAAACTAGTTTATGCTCTATGAGTTGTGCCCTACGTACATATCGTAGAATCGTCCCAAGTTTTAATCCTACTACACAATGTCCTCTATCATTATGAGTACACTGCTTATCGTTAAGATGCGCGGCACCTGAGCTTCCTAATGCATGGCTAAATTTGTAACGTTCACCGTGTAACAACAACAGAGTTAGACGCGTCGTGCGCGTGTCATCTCTCATCTCAAGTCATGGGGGAGGACTCGGCCTGCGATGTTTCTAGACGAATATTGAACAACTTTGAGCTTTCTCTGGGTTACTCTGACAAACTTACCCCCCCCCCCAAAAAAAAAATAAAAAAAATAAAGAGAAATGAACGAACTCCTCTAGAAGTTACTGGAGCTCAAAAGCAAAGAGCTAAGCAAAAAGTCACTGTAAATAGCTAACCTCAGTAGTTTAGTTACAGTACCGAGTTACAGGTAACGAGTTATCCCCAAGAACATGGAACACATCAACAACTTCCGAATCCGTATGACATGTGTCATAATCGTTATATCCTCTTTGAGAAAAGAGAAGAAAATATTTGTGCACATTTGCTAATACAAGGGCAATATACATACAGTTCGAGAACGGGTATGGCACATGTAGTGTGACTCGTCCCTTTGTCTTTAAGAGAACTGTGAAAAATATTAATGTATCAAGAAGATGGCTTTTCCTATACATTGGCTTTCTTGCTATGAAGGCCTCTAATTATCTAATTAAGGCCTCTAATTAAGGCTTAGAATGTGTTGTTCTTCCAAGCATTTGATCCCTTCGTATTTGTGCAAAGGTTGATCACCGCAATTAGGGACCTAGAAAGGCCCGCATTGCATCAGCTAGCGTGGATCCTTCCGGATCTCCTTTCAACGACGGCACTATGCGCATGCAGCGCACGTAGCACTTACTATTTTCGGTCACCAAAAGCTGGTGCTCGCGATGTAGTTTATATTTCTGTGATTTCCGTTACGCGGACTTCTACATTTGTATTTGGGGAGTGCTTATCCAGGCACTCACAGTGCGGAGTTTCCCTCTTACTGCTTTTCCCTCTAGTTTTTCTAGGTTCAGGATGCACCGACGCAGCAGATCGCACAGAAGACCACCATCGAACCCGGCACCAGCCAGGCCTTGCCCGCGGCAGAAATCAGCGGCTACGTGGACGGTTGTCCACCAAGGTTATCCAGTGTCGTGGGACTCGCACTCCAAGTGGTCGTCCCGAATCAAAAAGTGAGCCAGTATGGGCTCATGAACACACCGGTGCAACATGAGCAACAATAAGCCAGACGACATGTCAACAAGTTGCAAACTGCTGTTCCATCTCGCACATCTGTCATGCACATCTAGGTATTTTTGAGATTGCTTAAACATTTCCACATCTTTTATATTCAACGTGCTGGACATCTTAGTGTCCAACCCCTGACATCGAATCAAAGTCTGAGCCAATATGGGCTCATGAGCACACCGGCGTACATTAGCAAAAATAAGGCAGACGACATGTCAACAAGTTGCAAACTGCTGTTCCATCTTGCACATTTGTAATGCACGTGTAGGTATTTTTGATATGAAATATCATAATCATCATGGTCTTTGACGCAGACATGTGGGCTATTCCTCAAACGGGCTTTTTTTTGCCATAGGCTAAGGGTAATTGGATACGTTGACGTAAATCAGCTTATCCTTGATTTTGTCATTTGCTCCAGGTGCAATGACATGAATGGAATGCCTTCGCGTATCACATTGACCGCTTGCTGGAATGGATACCAAGAGCAGCTTCCTGCAGAAGACTATCCAAGTTATTATGCTTATGACGAAGTGCCCAAGCCTGAAATTTTGCATAACATACCATGAAACACACATTTTTATATGCAAATCAAAAGCTGCCCAACAAAAGCAAACCTTACAACACCGCTCAGGGGAATGCAGCACCATGTGTACGTGACGGATGGGAACAGGTTCCGGGTTGTGTGCACAACACATCCTGGTAACTGGTGCCTATTCCTTGGATCAAGATATCCCCAGATCCAGTTTGTAAAGCATGCATACGGTGCACATCTGATGTACCTGTCAGAAGTTATGCAGATGGATGCCAATCCCGTTTGGTTTCCTTGCGTCACAATAAATGAAAGCGTGCCATTCTATAAACAAGAGTGCAAGTTCACGATCACAACACATCTCGTTCGGATCCAGTGACCGCTGTATCACCGCGCCGTTGAGGATTAAAAGTTACCGATCTACGTGTGCGAAAATCAGGGAACAGCACATGTTGCTTGATGGAGCGTACATGAAAGTACGCTTCTTCCTTTTGTGCGACGTATAGCGTTGCGCAACCAGACGACGGGAGTTCGAGTTGGACTTGCACATAACATCATTTTCATATTTCACATCTCATGCTTCTCGTGTAATGGGGTAGGGTACTGCTCTCAAGCGGTGAATCACCCCAGGCCATAGTCATGATTTAGTTGTTGTTGTTGTTGTTGATGGAGCGTAGACCGGTGTCGTCAACAGCTGCCGCTATCCTGTATCTACAATCATGCGCAGCATATGAACTCGAGCCTCTTGCGGCGAGCATTGGCTGCACACACACCTGCAACGTTTATACAATTTAGAAGCGATGTCACGATCAGGCGGAACATATATACCCAAAACAGAACGCATTTATCGATGAATCTTACCCATAGTCGATCAGTTCTGAATCATCCACTAACTTCCACTGTCCGGCCATCATCGACGTTCCCGTAGTTCAATCGGTCGGAGCCGATGAACTCACCTTCACCGCTCAGTGACAGGGATCCGTCGCTAAATTCGCTGTCAGTCATTACGACGTCTCTCATTACACCTTCCAACCGCAAACAACTGTTTCGTTCTTCGGTTGTCCAAATGGGAGACCTTCCACCATAAAACCCACAACCATGTCATGCGTGACGTTGCATGAGAGGGAGTGAATCCTACCTGCAACTTCCGTCGTCTGCTAGAACGGCATATTTCTTTAAATTTGTCAAAACCCACTTCGTTGTTTTGGATGAAACTTTCGCGACTATATTTCTGTAGCATTCACCAATATAATTTCATCTGAGCTTCGGAATCCCTCGATCTGTACGAGACCGTCCCTTTGGTGCGCAGTGGGATCTTGGGGGCGCAGCCGATCCGAAATACGAAAGCGCGCTTGCAGACATGGCAATTTTACGGGTGTCAAATAATTGGGGAATATACAGGGGTTTGTTTCACCTAACGTGATAAAAAAGTATAACTTGCGACATACTCGCCAGAGGATTGTGGGACTTTCGGGAATTGCCTTCTGGGAACCTTGGCCACCATTAAGGAAGGCTTTGGACAATTTTTAATTGGGGAAATTTATTTTTTTCAATCTAATTAACTTTCAAAATTGCCGAGCGAAACCCATTTTTCTTTACAGAAAGATGAAGCCCTCCACGCATAACCAAAGCCCCAACACAACTATGCACAGTATCGCAGCAGAAATAGTCGAAAAAAAAAGGAAAATTTCCGCATCAGCTCCGCCTGCACGATTGTCGCAAAGAAGAGCGCACGGCATATGCGGAGCGAGGAAGACATGTTTCTCTTTGTTTTACCTTTTGCTTCACCGCTTTGACTTTGATATATACTGGTGACATCACAAAGAAGGCAAAAGGCCGGGGCATTTTCTCCTCGAACCGCACATTTGTCGCACGCTTCTTTGCGACAATCAAGCAGGTGGGCCTAAAGCAGCATTTTTACTTTTTGTTTTTACTGTTTCTCTTGCGTAGTTTTTGTTGGGTCTGTTTCCTTTCTGTTGGGGCAATAGTTTGGGTGGCAAAAACCTTCAGGTGTGTCCTATGCAAAGTCACAAATTTTTATGAAGTGTAGTTTTTATGGAAATTTAATGACACACTGCCCAGGCAGCACAAACCCTCGGGAAAACAATGGGAACGCAATGGGGGCTTCGGCTCCTGAACGGGCGAATGTGCCCGACTGGTTCCCAGCGGTGTGGGAACTGAGGAGGTAGAACATAAGAGAAGATAAGGTAGTCCCCCGACCGTGCCCTGATCGTTTCCCGCTCTGGTCTCCTTTTGGTCATGTAAACAATAATATAGGATCGGTCCCCGATGCTGCTCTCATCATTTCCCGGTCTGGACTGACCTTGGTCATGTGACCAAAATATAGGATCGCTCCCCGATGCTGATCTGATCACTTCACGATAATCAGTCACATGACCGGGGTACAGCAACGGATTTCTCTTCCCAGACAGTCAGGCGCCGGGTGATGCAATCACGTAACCGACAGTTTCGAATCTGGCCAATGCTGTTTCTCGATCATCGAGCCGTGTTCAAGGTATATTTAAACAGGTAGCGCAACTCCCATAGGCCCCTGTGTCTTCAGAATGACGCCATGATTGAGACGGTCAGCGCCATCCATCCGTTGCGCGGACTACTACGATTGTAAATAAATGACGTCAGAGATGACGTCACTAGTATGAATAATAATTAGTGCATAATTAGCCATGCACGTTTACATTGGCCCACTTCACTTGCTCTGTATTCCTTTTTCCGCGCCCAGTCAACAATACCAGACGAGAACACAGAAAAATAAAGCATATCAGGTTTAATGAATCATATCAATTCCAAATACATACGGTTATCACAGACTCCAAACAGAAAGGCATCGTGATGATCATACAGAAATTAGGAAGGCTCACATAAGGCCCATTTCTCACCCAGAGCTATACGTACACCTAGTGATTAGATATTTGCATTTATTCAATGAGTGGCCGTTATAGGTCCATTGCAACAAAACACGACATCGTTGGTGCACAGTTGGTTCCTGCTAACACACTATCATGGCCGCTCGTCCCATGACGAAATCTTTTTTTTCGTGGGCCCAGCAACAGGGGATGCATTGTATTCACCTGTTCACACGTGTTAATCTTGGTCCACAGCGCGGAGGTGCGAACGTCGCTTCCTGTTTGACCCAAAGAGTGTACGAACTCCGTATTACAATGCACGGACACACGGTACGGACACAGAGACGCACGGATAAACACCCCCAACTGTGACACATGCGCAAAGGAGCAGGATACGGAAATGTACTGAGTGGTAGATGATCTCGTATATGTGCACGAGCGGGGCAACAGAAAGCTTTTTCTACATTGAAATTATGAATAACCTATTAGTACACACACAAGCTACGCCCATGTTGCAAAGTTTTTCTGTTTACAACCGTACCTCTACTGTCAACACCCAGGATCGCTCGCGCCTCTTGCTGGTGGCCTTGCCGATGGGTCTGATTTGGTATTTTCGCTAGTTTTCGCTACCAGTTTAGATATACCTTGCCGTGTTTGCACTGTCGGAGTCCCCGTCGCTCTCGCTGCGAGAAACGAATGTATCCGGCCGTGCTCCCGAAACTTTTGAGGAATTCCAACATTTTTAAGCGATTCATCGAGTGGTAAGTGCTATTTCTTTTTGTGGTATTCCTCGCATTGATAAATGTGACTCATAGATGATTTTCAACATGAGTGACACCGTTCTAGAAGGCTTCTCTCGAAACTTAGCATCGCAGCTCCGCATAGTTTCGATTTGAGTGATCCATTGTGGTTTATGCGTTGCTTTTAGGATAATGGACTCAGTTTTGGTGAAAATATGGTTCAGTAAAGTGTATGTATTGTGTATTTGACATCAAACGAAATGTAACCATTTCTCAGGACGACTGCGTGCTGCTGCTGTGCTTTTCATCTCCTGTGTGCGTACAAAACTGGAATGCTGGACGACTTCAGCTCAAGGTTCGTTTTTGGAGTCATTCTAAATAAAAAGAAAAGAAAAAAGGAACCTCCGAAGTGAATAAATTATTCCGCTTTAATCCGTTTGCATAATGTGATCGACGCATGATATGTCAATTTCTTTGACACTGTGAGTGAATGAAAGCTGTCCTGATCTTTCATTCAGAATGTCATGCTGGACCACTACCAGAGCGTGCTTAAAGGAATCAATGCTTTGATGAAGGTATCACCGAAGTGCCCACCACCAGCACTCTGCCTCAGAGCCAGTGATGATGGTCAAGATTTTTCTAGCGGATCTTGTCATGTCATGCTGAAAACTGTAAGTTTGGCTATTTGGTCTGTATTCAATAACGTGTGCATCTTGTGATGTAGTTTTCTCAGTGTAACCCTGACCTCGATTCATCTTCACTTTCAGAATCCACCACGCTCTTCGGTTATAACACTATGAACCTATCGCGCTGTGATGCTTGCTTGAAAGGAATACAGTCTGGTATGATGTGTTGTTTTTCTTTTAAAAGGACTTCAGGTATCAATAATAAGAGGCCTTCGTAGCAAGAAAGCCATAAGAAAAGGCATCTTCTTGATACATTAATATTTCTCCTAAAGACAAGGGTACGAGTCACACTACATGTGCCATACTGCACTCTCAGAAAAAAGGGTGGACCTTTTAGGAGGTAATATGCATATGTCGCATATGTTGTGCCTAAAAGGTTGCAAAGTTCTATTTGCTACCTCACTCTCTGCCACGAATAATAGGGTTACCGCTTCTGATTCGGTGAGAGAGGGGGGCGTACACCTTTTGTTGTAATTTGGATGGATGATAATTTCTTTTACCACCTTTTTACACCCCTTATCATGTTGGCTTAGGAGGTAACTAAGGCAGTTACCACCTTCTCACGCCTTTTTTCTTAGATTGTGGTTCCCAAATTGTGTGTATATGTTGTCCTCGTATTAGCAAAGGTGCGCAAATATTTCTTCTATTTTCTTAAAGAAGGTATAGAACGATCATGACACATGTAGTACGGATTCTCAAGTTGTTCACGTGTTCCATGTTGTTGGGCGTAACTCGTTACCAGTAACTCGATACCGTAACTAGGCTACTCGGCTTAGCTATTTTCAGTAACTTTTTGCATAGCTCTTTGCTTTTGGGCTCCAGTAACTTCTTGAGGAGCTCGTTCCTTTCCCTTTTTCTTTTGTTTCGGGGGTGGGGGGTTAAGTTCGTCAAAGCAAGTTGAAGAAAGTTCAAAGTTCCTTTTGTTCGATCCTGGTCTACAAACATTGCAGGCTGAGTCCTCCCCCCATGACTTGAGATGAAAGATGGCACGTGCACGGCGCGACTAACTCCCGTTGTTACACGGTGAATGTTACAAATTATGTTTTAGCCGAGCATTAGGAAGTTCAGGTATCGCGCATCTTAACGATAAGAAGTGTATTGATAATGATAAACGGCATTGAGTAGCAGGATTAAAACTTGGCACAGTTCTACGATATGTATGTTGGGGACAACTTGTAGAGCATAAACTTGCTTTGTGCTCCTTTTTCATGTGCCTTATTACGAGATCAAAATCATCAAATCCCTCCCTAAAGAGGCCCGTAAATGTAGGCTTCTTTTGTCGTAGCAGGTATTGATATCATTTTTGTATATCGAGACTATTTTGAAACGTCTTGAATCGCCCATTGTGACAGCAAGGTCTGAATTAACCATATAGCTGTACAGGTCAAGAGCTGAAAAGTATATATATTGAGTAGAAAATAACTTGAAGGTAACCTGTTACATTTCTAAAGTAGCTTAACTTCACGTCAATTTTCATTACGTTTTATTACGTGTAACTGCGTTTGAAATTTAGTTACCGGACGGTTGCACGTCAGTTCAGGCAGGGAGGGCCCATCGACCTCCTGGGTCTTCAGTATTTCTGATATTTATAAGCTTATCATATATTATGATCAACATTTTTGCCGAATAGCGTTCGTGCAAAAAAATCGAGAAAATCCGGCCCTGAATTCTGATGTTTCAGTTTTGCCGTGTTTGCACGCGTATACCTCCCGAGTGTTAAGAGATACTGTTGTGAAATTCTTTGAAGCTGCTTTATTATGCCTACAAGCCAGCTGTCAGATACCAAATTTTACCGTGCAGGTGCAACGCTGTGTGCTATAAAAAATGGTGAACATGCCCTCTCGCGCACTTTTGTCCTAATTTCAACGCCTGATATCTCTGGCTATAGGTGTCCCTGATCGCAATACTTGGTGTCAGCTCACTCATCTTTTAATGCTCTTTCATCTGATATATCTATCCTGCATATACTTCCTAGCGGCATGTGCTTAAATAGGCAAATGTTTAGGCATATTTTGAAATAAACATGGATTTTGCCCGTGTATTTCTCAGAAAGGTCCCACTTGATTTCGTATATATTTTGCCAGGATATGGCCCGATGTTAGGCCTTTCATCTAACGCAAAAACTTCTTCGCCAAAGGCGTATACTGCTGATTAGCGCGTTAAAACGCGGCCCCACTGCATACGAACGTGTCGGAGATATCGACAGCCAGAGCAAGAAGCGTCGAAGTTTGAACAAAACTGCGCGATAGAGCATGTTCGCAGCTTTTTATACGATGCAGCGCTGCACCTGTGCGCCTAAATTTGCGCTCGGAGTGCTGGCAGGTAGGTATACTAAAGCACACACACAAAAAAATGCACTACTATATCCTGTAGAACTCAGGATGTATACACGTGCAAACACGGCTAAATTGCAACAATCGAATTCAGGGCTGGATTTCTCGATTTTTTGCACGGAAAGTATTCGAATGATTAATTTTACCAATGTTGATTATCATCTGCGATCAGCGTCTAAATATATATGAAAACTCATAAAAATTCAGAAGGTCAATGGGACCTCCCTGTCTGAGTTAACGTAGAACCGGCCTACAATTATGTTCTGTGGCTAACCTTTTCAGTGGCTTCCATCTTTCAACAGTCTAACTTAACTGGCAACGAGTTCCAACTTCTATCTCTGTTCCATATAACCTGTGTTAAGTGAATATTTGTGAAGTAAATAGTACATATGCGGGACTGGTGGTTATATACGTTCAATGTAACACTCTTTTTTCTTTCATTGCTGGTGAAGTGATGCATTAAAGAACAGATGTATTTTGTGAGTATGATGCAATAAAGAGTTTTCTACAATGACATATTTATTTTGTTTTTAAAAATCGTGCAAATTAACTCTTGTATGGGGAGTAGGAGGTACCCGCAAGTGTGCATTGGCTGCACCTCGGGAAATCGTTGGGGTACGATACAGGCTGCCGATAACGGACCATTAACATCCCCGTGTTGCAAACCGTATGCCGGACCATGGTCGGGAGGCGACCCGGTCGGGTCGGTCGCCGCCGGCGCACCGACGTTGGGTCGTCGCGTTGTGCTGCCTGGGTGGACACCGGCGCGCTAAAAAAAAGTTGTTCGTGCACGACATGAAAATGGAGTATATGGGATCTTAAGCGTATAATTGTGCCCAATTATATTAGCATATAACCAGCATACAGTCTGGTTCATATCCACCAAGTCCGTCGGATAACATAGTCACACAATCTATATGGGGATATTGGATAATCCTAATGGAATACTGAGCGGCTATATGTGCCGCCATGCTTTCCTAACGGCTCCTAGTGGATCGTTAGATGCCCGTAAGTGACTGTTAGGTTGTCCTGGTGGAGAGCAAGTTCCCACCAGCGCCCGTCAAAATGCCATCCGTCGTTCCACTAGGAGCCCTGTCGGTCTTTGAGGTGCCTGTATTGGTCCCTCAAGCGCCCTTGGCTGTCCGTTAAGGGGCAGTTAGGGTCCGCTAAGCAGCCGTGAAGAATTCCTGGCGGACCCTTAAAAACCCTCTGAAATTCCTGATGGAGTTCTGTCGGATTTTTCAAGCGGAATGCTATCATGACGGCCATACATCAATTAATGTAAAATGAAAAAAAACCGTTCCGTTGCAAAAACATGACATCGTTGGTGCGCAGCTGGTTCCTGCTTGCATTCACGCCAACGTCATGACCGGTCTGGCAATAGAGGATACACTGCATTGCTGGATCAGCAATGATGGATCCATGATATCTCAAATATGGAAAACTTATAAAATTTTGGTTATTGTTGTTGATGCCGGTGTCGCTTATGGTTTAGGTAGAACCTCTCAAGTGCTCTCCAATGACCTGCGTCCTATAGCTTCACGTGTTCGCGAGATAGACTAGCCGCACGGTACCCGTGCCCCTATATTTCCGTCGCCCTTCACACCCAGTGATTGCGTCAGTGGCCGCAATGACCTTGTTAGCTAGAACCTTATACGTGTAAGCTATCTTGATTAAGCCGCTTGGTTGCTATCGGTTTGTAACTCGCCAGGTTATCGTATCAGGAAATTCGACATAATTTCGTTGCATCGTAAATTTTGTCCTGGCTACGAGACCGAACTTCCTGATGTTTTGACGTTAAATGGCAAAGCTGACTGCCCTCAGGCTTACATGTATCACGTTAAAGGTGCTGCGACACTTTCTCGGATGTGTTGAAGCATAATACTGCATCGTACTCATTATCAGAACACCGTGGAAAAAAGAATATTTCCTCTCGCTATATTGGTTCGGAAAATATGCGCACCCCACGGTGTGACCTCACGGATCCCTCTCCCCCATTTGCTTGGGAGACGCCCGTCTTCCCTCGCTGCTCCTGTGTGACGTCACCGATGTGGCTTCTTCGGGGCCGTTCTTCTCCGTACCTGCTCTCGTCATGGACCTGAAACTTTGAATATGGGATGATGTCGAGTGATAGAATAGTTTTCCGTATTTATCTGAGAAAGCTGCAAACCAACTGTCACAACACCTTTAAACAACAACTGAAGCACATTCGACGAACTATGTATTCGCACAAGCTAAACTAATGCTTCATCCACGTCTGCTTCTGGCAACATATGGCGTTTGGAATGCAGGGGTGGGGTTCACTGACCTCGTCCCTGCATGCCAATAAAATTCAAATGTAATCTCGAACACCCACTTCAGTGGCACTTCAGTGAGCAAAAAAGAAACAAAATTTATCGACAAGACTTACCACACAGCAAGATGTAGCGTATCCACTTTTAGATTCAGACGCGCCGCTCCGACTTGTTCCCATACCGCGCGGCATAATTGTTGCGTAGTTACATTTGAAACCGACAACCGTACCCCTTGCTGCATTGCACTAAACTTAGATGACCAAGGACTTGTAGTGGTACAAACGACCAGCCCCGATACGAAGTTTGCTGTTGAAAGAAGCCCGAACCCAACACACACACAACACAACAACCGACTCCAATCGCCACAGCAGAGGAAAACAAAGAAAATGGCACACTCATACCAGACCTCAAGAGAAAAAAATGACGTCAGGAAATCCTTTTAAAAGGGCAAAAATCCTGGAACGGAACCCTGGATTTGGAATTCTGGAATTTATGATATTTATGTGCTGATGTCATACCAGGCTCTAATGTTCTGATGTCGTGCCAGATATCTCGAACTTTGCTTTTTCTTCTCACTGATATCTCCTCACCTCAAGCTGGACCTTGATGTCCTGATGTCCCGCAGAACGTGCCCTAGCATGCTGATGTGCATGCAACTATGGAGCAGGTGTTCGTGTGCGAATGGATATTCCAAACACAGAGGTGACACAAACCCGCCATTGTTGTACCTACCCTCAAGCGTGTGCTTTTGGCAAAAAACTGCCATCTCACCCTGGTCGCACGTCAAACGTGGTTGCGTCAATCGCACGTCACAACGACGATGAAAACCTAATTTTGAGGTCATGTGATTTTGTTTACATGTATTTTATACACCGATATATTTCCGTCGTCATAAAGCCAGCGCAAACTATACGGTGTTTCATTTTAGCCTATTTCACCTTACAACGCATCGGCTCAATGGGTCTTAAGGCGCGGTCGTCATCGCATTTTTGGAAGTCGTCAACATTACGAGGCCTTATGTGCAAAGCTCTACGTTTAGTGGTAGATTACCGGATAAAAATAATTACCGTGATCTAAGGACATCCAAAACGTCACGCAGAAACAACAAGCGCAGGCTTACAAACGGCTTAGCCGCCGATCACAGGCGCCGCCATCTTTAAGGTCACGTGGGCCTTGACGTTTGCCATGAGGTGCGATAAGACCTGTTCAGGACCCATTGCGTTCGATAAGCACGCTTTCGTCTACAGAGCAATACGTTTGATGCCACCCCTGTTATTGCAAATCATCATCTGGGAGAGTGTTTCCCAGACTCGTTGTGTCGGACCCCCAAACCGACCGAGAATTCATTCGAGGACCCCCGTTAAGTAAGAATCATGTTAGCATGACAAGGAACGTGAAGAACGAAAAGGAAAAACAAACAAGGCACCGCTGTGCAGGTAATGAGAAGGTAGTATAATTGCTGCCGTCTTTAGTATCCGAGTGTCACACATGATAAACCTAACGCGAAATTACAGTTCAACAGTGCGTTTAGTGTGAAGGGTGATGCTGTATACTAGAGGCTACAAGTGTCTTAACATCGGCACTGGGTGAACGGAACCCCGTTCAGGACGAGGGCGCCCTCCGCGGCTGAAATCATATTAGGCCGTTCCCCCTCAGAGATGACGTGACCAGCACTTACAAAGACTGTCTTCAGGCTGTCTTCGATAGTCGCAGACCCCAACAAACACTCTCAGGGACCTTCTGGGGTCTGCGGAGCACAGTTTGGGAACCACTGATCTAGGACACTCGGATAAAATAGCGCGCTAGGCCACAGAAGCGTGTTTTGTACACTATATTTATTATTACAAACCATTATGTTTACTATATACTTATCACAAACTCCGATATAAACTCCTCGCACCGTGATAATTCCTCCGATCCGATAAACTCCTCGCACTTGCTAGAGACGTATCTTGATGATACTGCTGCGACACTACCGTCCTTCTGAATAATTGCGATGTTTCAGGGGAGCTAGTAACTATAGAGGTGCAATATAATTAGATAGCAAATATAATTAAATAATTACCTTATACCAATAATAATATAGCTTAATAAATTACTATCTACAAACGAGCTGCATTTTGCATGCTCTAAACTTCCTTTAACGATCATGCTCCTCGCCGACTAATTTACACAAACACAGCCTGTCCACGCAGATCTCATCGGAATGTCAATTCATCATGTTGCAACATACTTGTAAAAAAACATAATGAACGCCGCAATAAGTGGCCGGTCAGCAAGTGTGACGAAAAAGCACTTGGACCATAATGCATTTTGCAGCCGAACTACTTGAAGTGAAGTTGCAGAGTAGGTGGTGTTCCTCTACATGAGCCCTGACCGGCGATGATGGATTTTCCCAACTGGTAGATGGTCGTGGCCCCACGCTAGGACGGTGCCGGTAGAACTGGCCGGCGACTTGAAGGGACGGCTGGATAGCGTCTTGCGCTGAGTTGGCAGAAGTGACGGGATGAATGCTGCGGAGAAGGGCTGGCCGGGAGGGTTCCAGGTGCCGGGCGAAGCGGAGAGCAGGCAGGTAGGCCGATGTGATGCAGGAAGAGCGGCGACAGAACCGCGACCGTTTCGTGAGCAGTGAGCTCTTGATGTTGCCGCCAAGGAGAGTGCCGGGGAGACCGGGAGTAGAACTCAGTGGCCTCCGTGCGGGCCCCGGTGGAACGTTGGTCCGGTGCCTCTTAATTACAATTGGAAGGGCTGCCAGCACCCTGTATCGAAGCCTGGTAGGAAGGTGAGGCGGGCAGGGTTCTTAGACCGCTAGCGTAGCAGATGCGATGGTGCGACCGGTACAGGACCCTGATGCTCGGGAAGGTACCGCTGGTGGAAGCCCCAGGAGTGCCATCACGAAGCGTGTGGCGGCGTGAGCTGCGTAGATGGGTAAGGTGGGTAGAACCATGGTGTTGGGAAGCCGAGCTTTGCGATGAGTGAGCAGCGGTGGATTGACGTCGTGGCCGAAGAGAATGTTTCACTGTGATTACCAGACGTTTCCACCAGCCGCCTGGCCAGGCTGCCCTCTCGATGATCAATTTCCATGTTGTACCGCTGTTGGCGCGCTGGTCGTGCACCGCATCGTTTCGGATGATGATCTGCAGCTTCTGGATTTCGTTAGAAGACATCTTATAGGTCAGCGCAGCATCGGAATATACAGTAGAAGGTAGGCCGCGGCGTGCAGTGAGGCGACGAATAGCTAACGACGGGTTGTCGGTTGACGAGGAATGATCTGGCTGTTAGGTCGGATAAAAGTTCCAAATGCACCGCTCGTGTAGTCGATGTCAAAAGCGCGTTAAGATTTATGTGAATCGCTGCCAGACCGTACCAGCAGCGGTCGTGCAAAGTCCACGCCAACAGTGTTGAAAGGTTCGCTACGAGTAATTCTATCCACAGCTAAATGAGCTGTTGGTGCAGCCGCCGCCTTTAGACGAAATCGAGCGCAGATGGCGCATCTGTGGATCAATCCCTTCGATACTTGCCGCGCTTGACGGATCCACCACTTTTCTCGTATCTCATTAAAAAGGTCCTGATGTCCACCATGCAGTACTCTTTGGTGGGCTGTCTCAGCTACCAGTACGGGAAAGTAGAATAGGGTAATTTATGCTTCGTCCAGTGGTCCTAACTGCAGTTTAGTCTTTAAGCGCATCACGCCTTCGTCATCTACGTAGGTTCGCAGAGTTGATGCTTTAGATTCAGACGAGAGTGGCCGTCCAGTCATGACGTCTCCGACCTCTTTGCTGTAATGCTCAGACTGTGACTGTTTCACCCATTAAATTTCAGCGTTTCCTACTTCTTCAGCGGTAAAGGACCCGGAGGTTCTGTCCGCCGATTTTCTTGAGTTATTCACGAAACGGACCATCCAAGCCATGACCCTGACCATTCATTCCATGCGTGCTGAATGTTCGTACAGGGTGTCCCAGGCTGAACTGAGACTTGCAGAGCACTGACCTTCAAGCTTCTCTCACCATTCACTTTGGCGTCCCATCCCCGAGGTTCGTTCTATATGCGGACGATACAAGTATGTTCATCAGTGGAAAATACACTATGTAACTAACCGCAAGGGCAAACACAGTGTTGCACAGACTTGCCGAATGGTCCACTAAAAGTAGCCTTAAACTAAATTCTAGCGAAGCCAATGCGGTGATATTTAGGCCCAGAAATCGACGGCTGTCAGTGCCAATCGACATACGTTTGAATGGCGCTATCATTAAAATCGCTGACACAGTCAAAATACTGGGCGTTTATCTGTCTGACACGTTATCACGGAATGCCCACATTTATCATGTTCGCGGGAAAATATGCTCGGCCTTAGGAGCGATTAATAGTTGTAAATATTTTCTTCCGACAGATATTTTAAAATTGTTGTACCATGCATGTATTGGCTCCCACCTCAATCACTGTTTGTTCGTTTGGGGTACCTCCCTCGAGATCATCTCTATCAAATCTTTTAACGCTTCCTGCAAAATTCCTCCGCGCTTTAGAGAATATACATTATACGTATACAACTAGGGGCCTATTTGACCCAATATGTTACGCGATACTACAATTTAGAACATCATATGCCTATCGAACATTACAATATAATTCAGTCAAGTTGCTCAATAGCAATAACGAACTGTGCTTACTACAGAAAGCGGTTTTGTTTGTTGTTTGATTATTATCTGTAACTTGATTAATAATGAACTCGTTTGGACATGTCTGAATGACGCTACACTGGGGTTATATCGCTTGTATAATTGGACTGTCTTTTTTGTTCCTTTTGGTCTGTTCTTTTTTTAATTGTACCCTATGAGTTGTACGTATGTTTGTAAATATCTTTATTATCGATGTGTTTATAATGCTGCCGGGGGTTTGGGACCTTTGCCCTGTCCTTTGGGCTCTTTTGTCCCAACTCCCATACACGAGAGTGGTGAATAAAGTTTATTATTATTAATTAGGGAGCTGTCGCAAAATTACCCCTCCAAACGAAACTTCGAGGACGACGAAGAAAGAGAAGTTTCCTCGGCTTACGGGCACCGTTTTTTTCGTCCGCATTGAATGTTCTTCTGATGCTTGCACTACTCAGACGTGCATAAAGGTTTCTACTGGTTTGGAACGCGGAGTGGCTAGGGCTCATTCTTCAACTATAGGCTGCTCTTTTGGAGTCACCTTCCCACAACATTTGGTGCGGAAACCCGGAAACCAACCAGGGACCTTTGCCTCCGCTGAGAAGGTGTTGATTCCGATTACGATCTGTGCCACCTTATCCAAACCTAAATGTTGTGCTAGGTCTCCGCGGATGAACGTGCGAGAACTTCCGCTCTCAAATATCCCTCCGATGTATTGGCACGTTGTGTCAGACACCACCCACGCGTGAAACGTTTGTAGAAGTACTTGAGTGGGAAGTGGGAAGAGTCATAAGTACGCGAGTTACCGTTCCTTCAACCTTTGTGGCTTTTGCGTTTTCTACTTTCCTGGAGATCCAGTTTGGGTCGCGCATTGCGTCAGCATGCACATTTTGCTCATTTTCCTCTGAAAAGACGTTCTTTTGAAGTATGCGACACTCGTGTATGCCCGAAACACCGTCTGTGCTTTGCAAGGTCTTTCTTCTTGTCTTCGAGTGAAATATTTGCATAGCATGTCTCGGTGCGGTCGGCTTTTCCCTTGCAGAAAAAGCAACTTGACGGAAACGACGTTCGGCTATGCAATGCAAAGGCAGACGGTAGTTGGCTCTTAGCTCCTCTAGCCTGCAAGGTGCGTTGTTTCCCGCTAGGGTTGTCGACGACTCCACTCCTTTCTCGACTTTCTACTTATCTGAGAGCTGGTCTCTCAGATAAGTCTTAATCTTAAGATAAGTCTAAATCTTAAGAGCTGGTCCAACTCTTCGGAAATAGTTGTCGAAGTGGCGATATCGCTCTCTGAAGGCGGTCTGGGATCATGCCGTGCAGGTAGGGACGTCCCAGGAGTGTCTGCTGCAGTTCGAAGCTTTCCACGGTAGTACTCGAGGATGATGTCGCCCTGTATTAATGCAAGAAGGATTTGAGACATCATGGACGAGTAAGTGCAGGTGGGCACTCCTAGTGATTTCAGTCCGCAGATGTTTCTCAGCACATGGTCATACAATCTGCATAGCTCTCAGCCACCGACCCGCTGGGCCTTCGACGTATCGGAACGCTCTCGGTGAGAGCATTCCTCTAGAAAGAGTGGGCAGATGTGAAGGACAAGATGTCACAGCCGTTACACAAACGTTGTTTACGGTTTCGGGGGCGCCGTCCAGTTCCTACAGTGGAAAGGGTGTAATGCGACACCGTCGATCGGCCCCGTCTCTGTCGCTTCTCGGAAAGTGTCCGTTGCTTCGCTTTGCTCAAAAACTCTCGAACACATCCGGCCAGGGAGTTGTGTCACAGTCCCCAAAAGACGAACAAGGGTCCAGCACCGAAACGGGGGATGGAGGAAGCCAAGAGACAAGGCAGCGGCCACTGAAGCTACTCGGAAGACAAGGGCGACCACCAACAGGGAGAAGACGACGATCTGTGAGCCAACATTTTCATTCCGTGCTCATATTAAATATGTGTGCTACAAAATCTGGTATTTCGTGTGCTTCCTCTCAGCGTGGACTCACGCGTCGGTAGCGAGCCTTCACATTGGTGTCAGAAGTGGGGTTCGCTGACGTAAGTCGGAAGAATCGCTGAGAGAACGGTTGGCTTTACCCCAACCGGGAAGTACACGAGCCGTACAGCTTTGGTAACTTAAAATATGACTGAAACTTCAGGTAATAGCGTGCCCTTGGGGGCAAGTGTGTTTGCTGCAGCAACTCTAGTGCAGTCATTTTCGGGTGATGGGCAGGGTCCGTCAATTTCAGAGTATTTTGATGTTATCGAGCAGATTGCTTTTATGTCCGCATGGTCCGACACACAAAAGCTTGGACTGTCGAAGTGTCGAATGACAGGTGCCGCTTATGATTTTGCATGGAAGGATGTACGTGCTAAGAGTGCTAAGACCTACGAGGAATTCAAAAAGGTCGCTGTCAGTCGATTTGATACCGAAACGGATTCCGTACGTCGTCGTAAATTTCTGGAGGCAAAGCAAGGGCTAAACGAGGACGTCAGGAAATTCGCGAGCAGAATACAGAGCCTCGCCTACGACACGTCAAGGCCGTCGGGTGACAGCAAAAATGCCGAGCGTGAATGTTATGCGCGCGAAATTTTGGAAGATGAGCTGCGGACACAGCTTGTCGCGGGACTGCGCGATCCTGTGCGGCGTTTTGTTCTCTCTAAAAAGCCAGCCAAGTTTGACGACGCGGTACAGGCGGCAGCCGATGAGGAGGAAAATGAGACCGTTTCTGGGGGATCGGAGCCTGTGCGTGCATGTGTTGGAGCATCACGAAGATAACGCGGGGAGCCACGCTTTCGTGGAGCTAACCGAGAGACTCGCCAGGCTTGAATCTTTGCTATCGCAGAACGTGCATGTTGAACGGCGTGCTTTCGAGGGGGACACCACTGGAAATGCTAGTGCACCGCGAAGCCGCCAATTCAGGGGGCGACGATTCATGGGGCAACGGCGTTGCTTTGCCTGCAACGAGGTTGGACATTTTGCGAGGAACTGCCCCGGGGTTCGGCCGACAGTTAGTAACATTCCCCCCGATTATATCCCAGCAGCCAGTGCACCTCGGACCTACCACGAATGGGGCGCACAACAAAAAAACGCGTAAATCCCGTCACGCAGGGCAAGCGCGTGCGGGATGAAAGGAAAAGTGACAGTGTGACTGTTGTAGGAATTTTCGACGAGTCTTGCCCTATTGTTGAATGCGAGGTGAATGGTTGCAAAATGAAGTTTCTTGTTGATACCGGCGCAAGAATCTCTGTCTTGCGTGAAAAGGCGTTCGAAGTAATTTGCAAGAAGGGAGAAAGAGAAGCACAATACATAAATGAATTGGATGCAAAGAGCTTTGTGGGTGTAACGGGAAATACGATAGGCATTACAGGAGCCGCATATCTGCACTTTGCGCTTGGCGAGATTTGTTTCCGTCACAAATGCTATATCAGTTCCGGCCGAATTGCACTTCCACAGGAAGTGTCGGGAATCCTGGGACATGATCTCTTGAGGGCACAGAGCATCGACCTGTTGCTAACAGAGAACGCACTGAAAGTGGGAGAACAGCGTATACCGATCCTAAACTCAGTTCCAACCTCCGCTGGACCACAGAGTCATCCGCTCAATGAATACCCTGTGTCTATGTCTGGCGTGGCTGTGAGGCTTGTAGCAGAAGTTCGAATACCGCCGCTGTCGCAATGCGTTTGCTCTGGTGTGGTACCCAAGGACATTAGAAAAGGGAGTCTGGGCGTCATTGAGCCGAACGAATCATTAAGCAATGGTCTCAAGAGAGCTAACTGTTTGGTACAGGTGCAGAACGGACAGGAAGTTCCGTTTCATGTTGCTAATCTTACAAAAGAGACTTTGGTGCTTCCTAGAAATAAGAATGTCGGCACATTTCATTTCGCCGAAGCGGTTTTAGATGATCCAGTTCGTGTCTGTGGGGGCGAAGTACAAAGCGAAGCGCAAGTTGACACCGAATTCGACTTGTCTCACCTCCCAATGCCCCAAAGGCAAGGATTGGAGCGTATGCTTCGCGATTAGTCTAATGTTTTTGCGTCCTCCAATATGGATTTGGGGCGTTGTGGCATCATAAAACACCGGATTCAAACGGGGAGCGCTGCACCGGTGTATCAGCGTGCGTATAGGGTGCCGTACACACTTCGAGAGGAGATGGAGAGACAGGTGCAAGAACTACTTGACAAAGACATAATCGAACATTCGAAATCGCCATGGGGTTCACCCGCGTTATTAGTACAGAAACATGACGGGAGCTACCGATTTGTAATCGATTACCGAAAGCTGAATTCGGTCACACGGACTGACCCGTATCCGCTTCCAAATATTGAGGAGACGCTCGCACAGCTCGGGTCGGCTTGTTACTTTACTGTGATCGATTTAGCCGCAGGGTTCTGGCAAATTGAAATGGACCCAAAAGACAGCGAAAAGACGGCGTTTAATACACCAACTGGCCACTATCATGGAAACGAATGCCGATGGGCCTCGCGAACAGTCCGGCAGTCTGGCAACGTACCGCCGATGTCGTCCTGGCTGGACTGCTTGGAAAACAGTGCTTCGTCTATATGGACGATATCATCATTTACAGCAAGGATGTTGAGAGCCACTTAAGAGACATTCAGACAGTTTTAGAACGCTTAGACGCCGCAGGGCTCAAACTAAAACCAAAGAAATGCCAATTCTTGCGGTCGGAAGTTAAGTACCTCGGACATATCGTGTCAGTAAAAGGAGTAAGTCCGGACCCCGCAAAAATAGAAGCTGTGCGAAACTTTCCAAGGCCAACTAACGTAACGCAAGTTAGGGAATTCCTCGGACTTGCGGGTTATTATCGGCGACACGTAAGCGACTTCTCGGGAATTGCCAAACCTCTTACGGCTTTGACTAAGAAGAAGGCAGTTTTTAAATGGACATCAGAGGCGGAGGAAGCATTTTCCGCATTGAAAAAGAAATTGATAGAAGCACATGTGTAGCGATACCCCGATTTTCGACGTCCGTTCATTCTGGCCACTGACGCGTCGAAGTTCGCAGCTGGAGCGGTTCTTTCACAGCACTTTGATGATGGTGAACATCCAGTGGCATTTGCGAGCAGGCAGTTCAGCGAAGTCGAGCAGAGGTATGGTGCGACAGAACGTGAATACCTGGCTGTTGTGTGGGCCGTGCGTCATTTTAGGTGTTATTTATATGGGCGCAGATTTCAGCTCCTCACGGATTGTCACGCCTTGAAGTGGCTCATGTCAGGCCGCGATCCGAGTTCGAGATTAGGAACCTCCTACTGCAGGAGTACGATTTTGACATTAAGCACAAGCCCGGGAGGATACATACTAAGGCAGACACATTAAGCCCTGCGGCAACTACAGGGATTCGCGCCGTACAGGAGTTCGTGCCTATACTAGACTGCGCTGAGATCAGGCGTGAGCAGCAAGAAGATGCAACACTGACCAAGATTATTGGAGATGTCGCGCGAGGTGCTCAGGTCAAGATTAGGGGAAACAGGTATGTTCTCAATCAGGAGGGCGTTCTGTGCGTTCGTAGGCGACAACGTCGGGGGAGAGCAAACAGTACCTGGGAACGGCCAGTCGTTCCTAGAGGGCTTGTAGGGAAGGTTATGCGAGCCTTCCATGATGCCCCATTTTCGGGTCACCTGGGAAAGCGCAAAACACGTCAGCGCATCGGGTGCCATTACTTTTGGCGAGAGATGGGGAGGGACATTGTGTCGTACTGCAAGCAATGCCATTCTTGCGCTGAAAGTAAAACGCCAAAGCACAGAAAAAGGGCGCCGCTTCAGCTTTTTGGTGATGTCGATCGTCCGTTTGAGCGAACCGCAATGGACATTATGGGGCCGCTACCAGTGACAACGAGCGGCAACAGGTACATGCTCGTGTTCGTGGATCATCTCTCGAGGTTTGCGGAAGTGATCCCGATTCCTGATCAGAAAGCTGATACAGTAGCAAGGCACTTCGTAGAGAGAATTGTCCTCCGACATGGAGTGCCGCGTCAACTCTTGACTGATCAGGGAACAAATTTTCTCTCCAAGCTCATGAAAGACGTCTGCCGACTACTAACCATCGATAAGATTCAGACGACTCCGTACCACCCACAATCTAACGGTACCGTAGAGAGATTAAACCAAACGCTGGCGCACTTGCTATCGCACTATGTAGCCCACGATCAACGCGACTGGGATGAGTGGGTCCCCTTCGCAATGTTCGCCTACAACACTGCCGTTCACGATGGCTCCGGAGAGTCTCCATTTTACTTGCTGTATGGGAGAGATCCCGATTTGCCGAGCACAATTACCGCTGCGCCGCGACAAGTATCATACTCCTGCATGGAGGACTACCGAGAAGAATTAACGAAACGAATGCAGATATCGCATGATATCGCAGCTAAAGCTTTAAAAGAGGCCGCAACAAAGCGGAAGCAGGTGTACGAAAGGCGAAGTAAGGAGGCAGGTTATAGAGTAGGGGACAGGGTGTACCTTCAAATTAATCACAACGCCAAGGGTCTTGCGAAAAAACTCAGTCCAAAATGGAAAGGTCCGTACAGGGTAGTTGAGAAAACGTCCCCTGTAACATTCAAAATAAGGTGTACACAAGGGGGTGATACATGTCACGTGCATGCGAACCGCTTGAAGGTGGCGGCCGGACCCCCATTATCTGATGGTCCCGACGCAGAGGGTAATGACGCACCTGTGGATCCACAGGCTCACGCAGCGCAGTCCCGTACAGAGGATGGTAAAGCGTCCGGTGTCCGCAGTTCTGATTCTCGCATGCACCCGGCGTTCGGACCGGACGCGCTGCTACCCTACTTGCCTGCCCTCGTCGAAGAGGAGCTGAGCATGGTGTCAGCACAGCCGCAGTTAAATATTTGTAATGAAATGATTGATGATGGGTCAGTTTGCCCAAGGGGTGCGCCACTTATCGCACCTTGTCGCTATCCTCTTAGGAGTCGAGGTGGGGTACCCAGTAGCTAGAAATATTGGAATGCATTTTCGTTACATCATTCCATATAGATTTCATACGACATCCTGAAGTGCGTATTATTGAATTGTTGTTTCTGTTTTGTTGTGTCGGTATACATCTAGGTGATAACCATGCTTTGCTTTGTTTTGTTTGCTATTTTATTTGCCACGGTGTAGAAGCACGCTTTAACATTTCGTTTGTTTGGTTTTCTTTAGACTTCGTTAATACAGTTTTTTTTCGTGCTTATATAGTACATGCTGTTTCATGTACCATTGATTTGATGCGCATTTTGTGCTGTTGTTGTTTTTCATTGTGTTCATTGCAGTTTCACAAAGTGCTATATCCGGCGTTAAACTGCTCCATGTTTTGACCATTAGAAGTTTCAGTCATATATTCAGTAAGAATTGGTTTTCCAAGGCATTTGCCGTTTGAAAATGAGCACGGACTGAATTGGCGACGTTATACGTGTCTTCCCACGTACCTGCTAAATGAACTGCTCAGTGACCCCTTGCAATAGGCGAACGCGCGGTGCTTCCACCATACGTGTTTATGAAAAGGCCTGAGGCGTGCCCAAGAGAGACTTGGCCGAATATTTCAGTGCAACACCTGCGTAGCTCTCAGCCACCGACCCGCTGGACCTTCGACGTATCGGAACGCTCTCGGTGAGAGCATTCCTCTAGAAAGAGTGGGCAGATGTGAAGGACCAGATGTGACTGCTTAACTTCACAGTTCAAATGGACGTGAAGTGAACAACACAGCCGTTACACAAACGTTGTTTACGGTTTCGGGAGCGCCGTCCAATTCGTACAGTCGAAAGGGTGTAATGCGACACCGTCGATCGGCCCCGTCTCTGTCGCTTCTCGGAAAGTGTCCGTTGCTTCGCTTTGCTCAAAAACTCTCGAACACATCCGGCCAGGGAGTTGTGTCACAGTCCCCAAAAGACGAACAAGGGTCCAGCACCGAAACGGGGGATGGAGGAAGCCAAGAGACAAGGCAGCGGCCACTGAAGCTACTCGGAAGACAAGGGCGACCACCAACAGGGAGAAGACGACGATCCGTGAGCCAACATTTTCATTCCGTGCTCATATTAAATATGTGTGCTACAAAATCTGGTATTTCGTGTGCTTCCTCTCAGCGTGGACTCACGCGTCGGTAGCGAGCCTTCACATTCGTATAGACCCACCGTGTAGTGCTGCTTCTCAAGCTGCCCCCGATCACCGACACGTTGAGTGAGAAGCGTGTTGGCGCCGTCATAATGCTCATGCTGCTATTAGACGGTATCAACTTGCCTAGAAACTAGCCGAAGCTTGACTAACCAAGAGCTCCTGGGCCCCAGTTAGCAGAACGTACTTTAATGTTGAATTCCAATGGCAGAGTCGGAGCAAGTGGCACACTCCGCAGTGGAGCGGCTTGATCTGGCCTAGAGCAAGTGATCCGAATCTGTGACTGGCCACTTGCGCCCAACTTCGAGTTTAGCCCTGGCCAATCTTTCTTGGTGGATGGCGGCCAGAGACGGAGGAAGAAGAAGAAGAAGAAGATTGTACTCATGTTCCGATACAACGCCATGTTTTGCAACATCAAGATCCTCCTAATCTCCTAACGTTGCTCTGGTGATGTCTGGCTTATTGATTTCTTTAAGAAACAAAATTGCTAACGTAGGACGCGAAATACTAGTCACGGCGAAGACGCATCGGGAAGCGGCCATGTTGCCGAAGCAGAGACAGGAAATAGGAAGCACGAGCGACAAGTGACACGTCACGTACAGTTCCGCTTGAATGTGCCTATTTTGGCGGAGCAGTCTGGGTTGCTCCCCTGAGCGACCTTGGCTCGAATGCCGCTCCGAAGCTCCCATTGGAAGACTCCAGAACTGTTCCCAATCTGCCAATCGTACAGACTTGCTCTCGGCGGAGCAACAAAACTTGATCTGGAAACGCTCCGAATCTGCCATTGGAATTCAACATTGTAATAACTTGCAAAGAGAGCGAGCCTCGCACGACAGATAAAACGAAGAGAAAGAAAACTTCAATTCGTTTTTGTTAGCATTATCCAACAAGTGTCAATTGACATTTCACTGGCATACGTTGACTTTAGTCAATTGACGGTCACTTGAAAGGCGACATTTATTTTCGTAAGGGCATACACCAATTGCAGTGTTTAAACGGGACCGCTAGGTACTCCTGCAATGTGGTCCCAATAAGATTTGCTATAAACTATGCACATAACGATTAGTGTCTTGATGGAGCAAACAGGTAATAATAATACCAGGTTAACAGCTACAATTACTTGCTTTCTCATAAACTGTGACGAGAACAAAGTTGTATATTAATGGCACAAAATTGGAGCACCAACTCACACTAATATTATGTGTTCACTTTGTCACCGTAGCGCGGACGCTTGTAACAAAACTATATATTTATGGCACAAAAGTGGAGCACTAACCCATACTAATATTACGTGTTCAAGTTATCACTTTGGTGCCGATGCTTGTGACAGATAAGAAAGCAACTGAAGTTTGAATGCTAGAAATTGATTAATGCAGGGCAGGTTAAATGGTAACTCATTCCATACTTTGGATCTGAAGAAAAAAATGAATATATGAGATAATAAGTCCTAGGAGAAGGAAGACCGAGCATAAAATCATCCTTCCTCAACGCATAGGATGAGGAGATTTTCATATTATGTACGTCAGATATGGTAAGTGTGCTGTGGATTATTTTATGAATAATAAGACACGCTCGAGGCGTTACTAGAGTGTAAATGTGAAAGATTGACAAAGTCGTGAATGCAAATTTAATGCTTTCAGGTGGCCTGTATCAATAGGCAAATACGCAATGCTTTCTTCTGAAGGAGATATATTGGTTGTAGCGCAGTAGGGTGTGAAAGCCCGTATTTCTATTGCATAGCCTATATGGGAAGGTATTAGAGCGGGTAGACCATCAGTAAAGTTCCAACAGGAAAAAAGTGCCTCAGGCTCGCTAATGCATGTATACCAGATGAAATTCTTTTCCTAACTAATGTCACGTGCTCATGCCAGCTGAGGTGTTCCTCGAGAATGACGCCTAGACACTTAGTGGAAGAGACACGCGATAAATTCGTTTCTTTATAACGATAACTGGCACATGCTTGTATCAATCTTCCTCTGGTATGGATAGAATATCATAAAATTCGATTTGCTGATATTCACAACAAATTTATTGCGAAATAACCGGGATTTGCATTTTAAGAGAGTTGCATTTGCTTGTATAAACTATCTATCTAAAGCGTTTGTCTTGGCAAATATATTTGTGTCAACCGCGTATAATACTGATGTTACCGTGGGTGTAAGGTAGGTAGGAAAGTCGTTTTTGGACAGATACATCGGCCGTGGAGTGTGCTGGCTAATTCCTGGGGATTTCGACCAAGCAAAGAACCTGATCATCTCCAATTTTTTTGAAAAAAATATATTGTTCAGGGGACTGGAAATGATGAAAAATGCGCTTATATTTAAGCCCGAACTTTAGCCATTTTCGAGGGAGAGGTGGAGAGAGAAACTGGTCGAAATGTCACCCAGTCATTTCGAGCTACTTTGAGCGCTTCTCAGTTGAGAAATATGTGGTTCTAAGAGCCACAATATCTTTCACCTGTCTCTGTCACTGCTCTCTCTTCTTTCTACCCGTTTGTAACTGAAACCTTTTTGGTAAAAAAATGGCAAAATCGCAAGAAAACGCCAAAAACGCCGTTTTTCAGGGTATTCCTCTACTGACGCCGTTTATCAGAGAATAATGAAACCTACACCATTCGTTTCGCCATTGCATGCCCTATCTGTTAATGCAATTTTCATTGTTGTAGATTAATCTGCTAGAAGCAGATTGTAACAATCCCACAGGCGGTATCGCGATTTAGCTGTATTTCGGCCGGAGCTTTTAAAAAATGGCCACCAAAAAGTTGCCGCGGTTTTGATATATGTTGCGCAGAATTCCTTTCCTAACAAAAAAATTGAGACTCGTATTTGCTTTTCGGTGGGAGTCGGAAAACAGACTCGCGTGAATGCTAGAGAACGAGCGGGCGTCTTCAGACACGTAGTGACCTCGTTTCTCTCGTATATCCTTTCATTCCTTCCCGACTCGCTGCCGGCAGAAAACTGACTCGTGTGAATACAGGGTTACGCGACGTTCAAACGCATCATTCATCGCAGGAGCAGGAACGGGCGAAACACAAATATAACTATTCCGAATTAGCTTTCGGTAACAATAACGAACCATACAAAAAATAAATATACGTTTTTCTCTACTATAAAGTTACTTTCCGACCGTTCCCATAGCTCCGTCTTGCAATCTTCGTAGATACTATTATAAAACTATTCGGGTACCGAAGCCGTAATTTCTCCAACATGTCAATTGGTCGAACTGGTACGAATTCAGCCTCAAGTTATGGCCAGTCCGTACCACATAGTGTCCAGTTGTCAACAGCCCACCCAGCTTTGAATTGGCACCACTTGGGTTTCCATTTGCCACCAGACCAGCTTGAACTGGTACCGCATAGTGCTTAGTTATCACCAGCTCTGCTTGAACGCGTACCAGTTCACTTTCCAGTTGCCGCCAGTGCCGCTTGACCTGGTACCACTTAAATTTCCCGATGCCAGCAGTTTGGTACTAGTTGGTTCCAGTTGATCACCAGTTGCTGTAAATTGGGAACGAACTGGCACCAGTTGACTTCCCAGATCATTTTTTCGCAGGGATTGATAACGACACTGGAGGTTGCACCGTTTTCTCGCGCGTAAATGATTTTGACCCCTGACCGGAGATACCACTCCCTTCGATTGTATGAGTACAGCTGGATCGCATTCAAATGGACCTCAGTTTCACAACCCTACTAGAAATAGGATCAATCCTGGAATTTTCCGAATCCGAATCCATGAAAGGTTCTGCGAATCCTTGAGTCTTGAAGAAAAAGTTGAAAAAGAATTTGATATTTTTGTTTAATAAAAACCAAACCGTAACTCACTTTCAGGAGAAAACGTACCCGTATACTCCTTCTGAAATATAATTCATTTAACATGCTCTTCATCACCCACAGGAAATACGTAAACTCTAGAGTCAGAATTCTTTCCGTAAAACTAAGAAACAATCACAAGCCAAACCATGTTAGTCTTGAAGTTGTAATGTAAGAGTTCCTGCTTGAACTCGTTCCGTCCGAAGCAATCTAATCAGACAAACAAGAAAAATACAGATGAAACTTTTAAATTATTGCATATTTTTATTAAGATACACCAGCATCCTCACCCGCTTTAGGTCTAGCCTACTGCGTTCTTTATCAGCTACGACATCGATGTGTTGAAGAGTCTTTCTGAGGTTACTGTCGATAGCGGAGTGATCTTTTTCGACAGTTCCTCAAATCGGATATTCGTTTTATACCAATCAATTTTAAAGGCAATCAGGCATGCGGCGGACACCGGGGGCTCCAATCTTAAAAAGAAGGAGGAGAAGGAAACGTAGTTGGTGGATTCGATTCGCCGTTTAGGTTAATGGGATTCGGATTCCCTAATCTCGAAACATTGCCTAGGATTCGAGGATTCGGTTGGCCCATCCCTAAATCCTACATTCCAAAATACGTGCACGTGTATATTGACGGCATCCTCATCTACTTCCGTTCTCTGGGCGAACACATCCGCCACATAGCCCAGGTCCTCAGTTGCTTGTTGCAGTTGAGACTTCGTGTTTGTGTCTGTCCGTTCGTGTTCCCTAGTCTCGGGGTTTTACATCATGCACCATCGACCAATTTCACTTACGAGATGGAACAAAATGGCAATCTTCCTTTCTTGGGTGTGTGTGCTCGCCGATGTAGCTCGGGCGGCATTCAAACATATGTCTACCGAAAGCCTTGTGATACTGGCAGTTTCCTTGGTTTTGACTCACACCACCCCACGGAGCACAATTGGAGTGTGGTACGAACGTTATTTCACCGATCTGAACAGTTATCATCCTGCACCGAGGCTTCTGAGGACGCGACGATCGCCGATTACTTGGACAAACATGGCTCCTCACGCAGGTTTGTTGAGAACACTCGCAAACTCATGCAAGCAGGACCTCTACGGGAACCGCACCCGCCAGACACGTGTTATCACCCCCTATATCAAAGGCGTTTCTGAATGTATCCGCCGGGCTTTGCTTCCGTTGGCTATCAGGACTACGTTCAAACCACATGTTAGACTCCGAACTCTCATATAGAAACCAAAGGACCCCGTCCCCCCGGAAGACCAGTCTGGAGTAGTCTACAAACTACAATGCCAAGACTGTGACGTGCTACACTGGCGAGAGAGGCAGGAAACGGAACACTCGTTTCAAGGAACATAAGCGGGACGCACGCCACACGGTTTAAAACGGAGCTTACTGAGCATTTTTGGGACACGGGACATCGTTTTGACTTCGACAACGCAGTGACCTTGGCTCGAGAACAAAGATGGGAACACAGAAAGCTTCTAGAGTCTTGGCACATACGTGGTGACCCCTCGGTTGTAACAAAAACCGTGGCCCCCTTCCCCCGTACAATACTCCAGTAGTATAGAGATAGACTGCATAATATTGGAGCGGCATAAGAACCCGAGCGGCATAAGAACCGAGCGGCATAAGAACCCAAGCGGCATAAGCACCGAGCGCTATAACGACATCCTTTTTCTAATCCAAGATGGCCGATTCTAAGACAACACAATCCAGTTCTAAGCCAACACAAGCCAAATCCAAAGCCATCTGATTGGCCGCCATTAGCTCCGCCCACCTCACACGTTGATTGGCCCACGCTAAGCCTACTGATCTTTGATTGGTTGACCGTAGCTCCTTCACGCTAATTAGTTGGCTCAGCTTCGCCCACTTCACACGCTGATTGGCTCATGCTAAGCCTACTGAGCATTGATTGGTTTAGCTCCACCCCTTCATGCTAATTACTTGGCTCCGCGCCCCCCGTTGATTGGCCACCGCTGCTGATCGCGCGTTGATTGGTTCACCATAGCTCCGCCCCCCGTTTATGTTAATTACTTGACTCCGCCCCCCCGGCTTCACGCTGATTGGTGCACGCCCGCCGTGCCCGCTGATTGGTCCTACTGTTCAGGCGCGGCGGCAGCGACCCCGCTGCGGCTTTATCTCAGGTGTCCAAACTTACCCATCTCTTCATGCTGATTGGTCCATTCTAAGCCGGTCCGCGCTAATGAGCACTCTCCCAGCGCTCTGATTGGTCCTCCCCAGTCTAAGCCTACCAATTGGCCCTCGTTCTACTGAGGGCGCAACTCTTACTTACTGGCTCCAACCACTTTGCGGTGATTGGCCCATTCTAAGCCTACTGACTTTTAAGCTGAACCATGCTAAGCCTGCTGATTGGGTCTTCACACCGATGGCTTGCCCCTGATTGGTCTGCGCAACTTACCTTGTGGCGCAACTCTTTACTGGCTCCACACACACTCTTCGTGCTGATTGGTCCATTCTAAGCCGAACCACGCTAAGCCTACTGAGTGGCTCTTCATAGCGAAGCCTACTGATGGCTGGCCCCGACTGGTCCACGCTAAGCCTGCTGAACACAGTGGTTGGCTAGCCTGAATTTGTCGGCAGCTACTTCAGACAAGACACACGCACGACAAGTGTTGATTTCAATCTTTACTTGGTACAACAGCCAGCTGTGGGTTGGTTCAGTTGCATCAGAGAGATCGTTAGTTCCTTGCGCTCATTGGTCACTCAGCCCTCTCGGTAGGTGCCATATGGCACTGCAAGTGGTCATTAGCCCATCACTCATTGGTCACTTATGTGTAGAGCGCCCTAACAGGCTCGAATTGGTCACTTCCACTCCGCGCTAGACCCAACTGCTACCCCCTCTAATCTCTAGATGAGATAATATAAGTTTAAATGTGGGATATTGGAACTTTTGCCATAAGATAGGTTTAGCCAGGCTCTAACTGCCCATTCCTCCATCCGCGGCTGCTCACTGGTTCACAATGAAACTCTTTCACATGCTCTGCCCTACACATACAATAGATGGCGCCGCTTGTCTTTCCAAAGATGGACAGCTGCGACGCGGGTCCATTCTAACTGCAGTGGTCACTCCTTTCTATCCGACTGGTTCATACATCTAGCAAGAGAGCCGGCATTAGAAGCCAAATCTGCTGCTGAACATTACAAAACATGAATAAAACAGCTTACATCAATATGTTCGGTGCTGCCATCTGAAGTCAGCCTCCTTCATGCTATCCATGTCCCCTCACAGCCACGGTTGCCTCGCGGTGCCAACGGTAAACGTTCGGGGTACGATGAACACATCTTAAATCACACTCTACCCATCGCTCCACAGAACACGAGTAAAGTGGGCTTAACCACGTTGTATGCATGCGTAGGGGGAAGCCCACCTCTAGGAACAAGCTTTCATTCTTGTGATAGTGTGCTTTGCACTTCAACATCAAAATATACTTCAGGGTTTATCAAGCAGAATGGAGAGGTAAAAAACATAAATAATGCTATAGACTAGTGAAGCGCGTTCATTCTTAAAAGCTGAAGAACGGATTTTGTCGCAGATAGTGTGCTTCGACAAAAAAAAAAGTTTTCAATGTTTAATAAACAGAGCGCAAAAAAAAAAAAAGAAAACACTCATCGTGATGCCAAGCAGTGAAACTCAGCACGCGTTCGGACTAAATAGCTGAGCAGGAAGACACACATGATAGAGAAACATGGATAGTTGATGCTGTGCAGAGATGCTCGTCTTAAGAAAAACTATTTCAATGTCGATTCAGCAGATCATCAAGAAACCCTGTAGAGCTGTACCTGCAAGGAAGCTTAGGATCGTTTTGTTTCAGACAGTGTGCGTTGCACTTGAACACAGGAGACTAATTAAATGTTCATCAAGCAGAATGGCGAATCATAGTAATGGTGAAGCTCAAGATTGTTTCTCTCACTGACGCTCCAACGCTTATTAAACAAAGTGATCGGGTAGACTCATAGTGGTTGGTGCTATGCAGTGAAACTCTGCACGTACTCAATATTAAAAAGAAGACTCAACCCAAGCTGAGTAGCAAGAAACACAATTTCAGATTGCTTTCAGAGCTCTCACGGAGGCGTTCTGTGGAAACGTATCCAGCGCACGCCTAGCACGCGTTCCTTCAAAACAGTACGCAATATCACTATTAGACGGTAAGAAGCATCACTATAAGTTAAGGGTGATCACACAGATTCAGAATGATCATCACATTATAAGCAAGTTCATCTCTGAATAAATGTGTTCACTTTATCATAGTTACAAATATGACAGGTTTTACGCCACATAGATTCACCGTGCGACACGAGCACCATACAGCACGCAATATCTGAAAGGCGTGGACAGCTCACGCGATTTTAGCCTGCCCATATCCGCGTATATTGCAATTTTTCACCTAGGAGGCATGCACACACCGTTATCACGTAGCTATGAATACACACACACACACACAATACAATTTTGAATGCGTAATCTGCGCGACGCACGAGCTCAACACGCGCCGCATTTTTTCCGAGATGAACCTGTTCATAATGCGACTATCCTAATATTTCTAATGGTGCTTCCAGTTGTGCTCTGCGTGCGCTGGCTATGTTTACACGTAATGTTCTGGGAGAGCAATTGTGTTTCTTCATACTCAGCTTGTGTTGAGTCTGCCTTTTAAGATTGAGCGCGATCATCCTAAATTTATATTTCTTCAGTAGTGCTCGTGCGAACGCGGAGGTGTGTCGCGTGAAATACACGCTGGCTACGTTTGCGGCGTGATGTAAACCTGGAAGGCGCGCGATAGTTTGGTGTGTCGGCGCGTGTTGAGCTCGTGCGTCGCGCAGATTACGCATTCAAAATTGTATTGTGTGTGTGTGTGTATTCATAGCTACGTGATAACGGTGTGTGCATGCCTCTCAGGTGAAAAATTGCAATATACGCGGATATGGGCAGGCTAAAATCGCGTGAGCTGTCCACGCCTTTCAGATATTGCGTACTGTATGGTGCTCGTGTCGCACGGTGAACCTATGTGGCGTAAAACCTGTCATATTTGTAACTATGATAAAGTGAACACATTTATTCAGAGATGAACTTGCTTATAATGTGATGATCATTTTGAATCTGTGTGATCACCCTTTTTTTTGCGCTCTGTTTATTAAACATTGAAAACTTTTTTTTTGTTGTTGTCGAAGCACACTATCTGCGACAAAATCCGTTCTTCAGCTTTTAAGAATGAACGCGCTTCACTAGTCTATAGCATTATTTATGTTTTTTACCTCTCCATTCTGCTTGATAAACACTGAAGTATATTTTGATGTTGAAGTGCAAAGCACTCTATCACAAGAACGAAAGCTTGCTCCTAGTGGTGGGCTTCCCCCTACGCATGCATACAACGTGGTTAAGCCCACTTTACTCGTGTTCTGTGGAGCGATGGGTAGAGTGTGTTTTAAGATGTGTTCATCGTACCCCGAACATTTACCGTTGGCACCGCGAGGCAACCGTGGCTGTGAGGGTGCATGGATAGCATGAAGGAGGCTGACTTCAGATGGCGGCACCGAACATATTGATGTAAGCTGTTTTATTCATGTTTTGTAATGTTCAGCAGCAGATTTGGCTTCTAATGCCGGCTCTCTTGCTAGATGTATGAACCAGTCGGATAGAAAGGAGTGACCACTGCAGTTAGAATGGACCCGCGTCGCAGCTGTCCATCTTTGGAAAGACAAGCGGCGCCATCTATTGTATGTGTAGGGCAGAGCACGTGAAAGAGTTTCATTGTGAACCAGTGAGCAGCCGCGGATGGAGGAATGGGCAGTTAGAGCCTGGCTAAACCTATCTTATGGCAAAAGTTCCAATATCCCACATATAAACTTATATTATCTCATCTAGAGATTAGAGGGTGCAGCAGTCGGGTCTAGCGCGGAGTGGAAGTGACCAATTCGAGCCTGTTAGGGCGCTCTACACATAAGTGACCATGAGTGATGGGCTAATGACCACTTGCAGTGTCATATGGCATCTACCGAGAGGGCTGAGTGACCAATGAGCGCAAGGAACTAACGATCTCTCTGATGCAACTGAACCAACCCACAGCTGGCTGTTGTACCAAATAAAGATTGAAATCAACACTTATCGTGTGTGTGTCTTGTCTGAAGCAGCTGCCGACAAATTCAGGCTAGCCAACCACTGTGTTCAGTAGGCTTAGCATGGACCAGTCGGGGCCAGCCATCGGTAGGCTTCGCTATGAAGAGCCAATCAGTAGGCTTAGCGTGGTTCGGCTTAGAATGGACCAATCAGCACGAAGTGTGTGTCTGGAGCCAGTAAAGAGTTGCGCCACAAGGTAAGTTGCGCGGACCAATCAGAGGCAAGCCATTGGTGTGAAGACCCAATCAGCAGGCTTAGCATGGTTCAGCTTAAAAGTCAGTAGGCTTAGAATGGGCCAATCACCGCGAAGTGGTTGGAGCCAGTAAGTAAGAGTTGCGCCCTCAGTGGAACGAGGGCCAATTGGTAGGCTTAGACTGGGGACGACCAATCAGAGCGCTGGGAAAGTGCTCATTAGCGCGGACCGGCTTAGAATGGACCAATCAGCATGAAGAGATGGGTAAGTTTGGACATCTGAGATAAAGCCGCAGCGGGGTCGCTGCCGCCGCGCCTGGACAGTAGGACCAATGAGCGGGCACGGCGGGCGTGCACCAATCAGCGTGAAGCCGGGGGGCGGAGTCAAGTAATTAACATAAACGGGGGGCGGAGCTATGGTGAACCAATCAACGCGCGATCAGTAGCGGTGGCCAATCAACGGGGGGCGCGGAGCCAAGTAATTAGAATGAAGGGGTGGAGCTACGGTAAACCAATTAATGCTCAGTAGGCTTAGCATGAGGCAATCAGCATGTGAAGTGGGCGAAGCTGAGCCAACTAATTAGCGTGAAGGAGCTACGGTCAACCAATCAAAGATCAGTAGGCTTAGCGTGGGCCAATCAACGTGTGAAGTGGGCGGAGCTAATGGCGGCCAATCAGATGGCTTTGGATTTGGCTTGTGTTGGCTTAGAACTGGATTGTGTTGGCTTAGAATTGGCCATCTTGGATTAGAAAAAGGATGTCGTTATAGCGCTCGGTTCTTATGCCGCTCGGGTTCTTATGCCGCTCCAATATTATGCAGTCTATCTCTACACTACTTACTCCCATCTCCTTAAACAGCGACCGGTTGTGTAATCTCTCGTTCAGTTTGGCACTGATGATGTCCATCTGATGAATGACGAAACGTCTGAGTAAACCTTGTTATTTTGTTATGTTAAGTCGCATTCTCTACATTTTTGTCTAGTCGTATCGTTTCCCGGCTTTTGGAGTGTTTTTGCCTCATGAAGAGCGTGTTTTTCTAGCAGGAAGATGTCTACTTATGTCGGGTCTCCGACGGCCAGCAAAAACAACGTAACAGGAGACGGTGCAGAACATGGGAAGCCTACGGAAACCGTGCCACATGCTCCCGATGAGAGTCTTCCTGGGCCTCGCCGAACACTTTCGCACAATCATGAAAGATAAGGCTAAACGGCCAAAGTGTATGACGACACTTCTACAGAAACACGCATGCTTCCGCTGGACGCATGAGTGTGTTGCGGCTTACCACGACATTGTAGGAGTTATCCCTGCCAGCCCCGTCCTTACGATACCAGACTTCTGGCTTTATTTTCAGTTGCACACAGATGCTTCCCAATGTGGCACAAGTACCGTATTGGACCAAGGTGACATCTCCAAAGCCGTCACAACAGCTGTCTGTCATTGGGTGTCACTCATAGACTTTCATACACAGAATAAAACTATCGCACGAGAGAGAAAGAACTACTTGCGGTCGCCCAAGCCGTACAATACTTCAGGACATTCCTGGAAGGGCGCAAATCGCAGCTGTTCACAGACCACCAGTCAGTGACAGACATCATCACGTCCGCCGACTTATAAGCAAGAATGGCCAGGTGGATTGCGGAAGTACAGCACCTCGATCATGATAATGTGTCCTACCGACCAGGGAAGGACATGCTCGACGCTGACGTACTATCTCCGGTTAGGTTAGAACTCCACGCAGTGAATTCAGTGGATGACTTATGTGTTTGGGAAGGAACTGAAGTTCTTCACCAGAATAACGGACCATTCGAAGTACCGTGGACTCTACGTGTAAAACGACACGTGTTCACTTACACAACGACAGTTCTGAATCAGGCGGCTACGATGGCCTCTGGCAGATATATAAAAAATATGCAAGCGGTTCACTTAGCCAAGCATGAAGAAACGCGTTACTGACTACAAAACATCGTGCCACCGGTGTCAAAAGTATAAATCCGAATACTGCCAGCGTACTGACGCAATGACATTGTCATCGTCCCTTTCGAAGTATTTCATCTTGTAAATAGAGAAGAAAGCGGATTCAAACCACTGCACGGGCGAGAGAACAGCGGCACGAACCAGTCGGCTGATTATTGACATTAAACGATAGCAGACGTTGGCAACGGGTCTACGAGTGTCCCTTTGTAGTGTAACATTATTTGGTGGCGAAACCCGGGACCCCCCCCCCCCCGACTGGAAGGAACACCACGGTACTTCGTCCGCTACACCCGCCTCTATATGCATCGTTCGCAGAAGGCCCGCGGCATCCTTCGTGCTCCTTTCACACGGCCCATCAGCAAACTGGAAGCCCTTTCGACCACAAGTGATCCAGTTTGCATTTGAGGACGAGTTCACCACCGCTGCTCGCTATCAGGACGAGATATGCATCGCCTTGTCGAGAGCTCGTCGTACAACAACGCGCAATTCAGCTGTCAGTGCACCAGCTCCGCAGGGAACCTCAGCAAACTCGTCGGGTAGCGGCCAGCCCCCATCAACCATTCGAACGGTGGCCCTTCCAAAATTGCACGTGGCGACGTTCGAAGCAAATTATATGATTGGCAAGGATTCTGGGACCATTTTAGGACAACGATTCATGACTGTGCAAGTTTGCCCACGATTGAAAAGTTATTGAAAAGTATTTGCTGTCATACCTATGTGGTCTAGCCAAGTTCGCCATAGAGTGTATCAGTATCTCAGAGGCTAACTTTGACATCGCAGTCACAAGGTTACAGAACCGGTTCGGCCGGCAAGGAGTTCTCGTCGACGCTCATATCAATAAGTTTCAACTGTTGCATCCGGTTACAACTGCCAGAGATGTTGAGAAGCTGCGGGAACTCTATACAATAAGCTCCAATTCAGGACTGGATGCTTGAGGAACCTAGGTGCCCCTGAGTCTCAATACGCCGTCGTACTACTACATCGTGTCATGATGCGTTGCCTCCCAGCGGAGCTTGCGGTTGAATGCCGCCAAAGGCAGAGAACAAGCTCAAGCTCAAGAGATGTCCGCTTCTCGGACATCGCGACCCAGCAACCAGCTTCAAAAAGAACGACGTCAAGCGGTCACACGCATGATGACATTTCTTCGTGCCCACATCGAAAGCCGAGAGAACTGCAAGCTCGCACAACGGCGGGTCCAGCAACGCGAACAGTCGTCCGATCTGCAACAACGAGCAGGACTTCCAACGACATTAGCTTTAGCCGCACGGGCTACAAATGATCGACCACGGAATGGCCCATTGTGCGACAGCACGAGCAATGCAATACAAGAGTGCCAGGCATATGATTCCCTCATCCGAAAAGCGCAGACTCCTCCTGTCCAAACGCTGTCGTTTCAAATGCGGGAAATGCTGCTCTTGACCACTGGCCACCAATGCTGCTCTTGACCACTGGAACGAATATCACGAGTGCTCTCGCTCTTACAAATGTGCACTAAAAAACGCCAAAAACAAATACTTCCGCCAGGATTTACCTTCGCTCCTTATTCACAACCCAACCCAGTAAACCACCGATGTCCCATGGACGTCCTGAAAAGATCTCGAAGTCCTGATCCGCGAAAAATGTCCCAATGATGTAAATAAGACGTCATTCGAAACGTCCTAGCGTTGTCTAGCCAGGATGTATTTTAATGATATCGCTGGGACTTCGAAATGGCGTCCCGATCGGATGTTGATTTAGAAGTAGAATACAAAAATACTTTCGATGCTCATTATATTTTTGTATCCTTATGATAACGTTCAACAGCGTGCAGCAAGAAACTAAAACAGTGACACTAATTTTTATCCGTGTTACCGAAGTGGCAACACAAAAAAAATAATTCATCTGAATTTACAAAGAAACTCCCGACATGGTCCGAGCTTAGCAGATGTACCACAGTATCTAGCTTCTGTTTCCTTTTACTGTAGTGCTAATAAAGGTAGTTGGGAAGGCCGAGAAGACCTCAATATCTCTTGCAATATCTCCATGTAGAACGGAACACACACAACTACATCTCCAGATGTGCTTCCCTGCCGGAACGAGAAGACATAACATCATTGAATTGTCGCCACAATTCCAACGAGATCGAAAGACAAATCAGACAGTCAATTCGTTCATTACGTAGCCGTCAAGTACAAGTTCCTCACTGACAGAATCAGGGTTTTTGAAGAGAAGCTATACCTTCGCGACATCATGTTCCACTATGTTGTGTGGCGAAGACCGTACCCACGGAATAAAGAAGCAATTCAACGAATTGGCTTAATGGATATAAATGCTAAACGCTGATTTCCACTTGATTTAATGTAATCCAACATGTTCTGTACACACTGCACCAGTTCAAAGAATGCGAAACCAATTGAAGGAATTGGCCTGGAGTATCAATAAAACAACAACTTTATTTCTAAGGTTAATAATGAGGAGTTTCGTCGCTAGTGTGGATACCCGAGCCCACTGGCATAAAATGCGATGAAATGTGCCCCTTCACCATAAGGATCGAAGTCCTGACGTGTCTAAAAAGACCAAAAAAGCTCTCATCACAGAGTGTTGATGGGCTGGATTTCACCAGGGGCCAAGCAATTTTCATAGAGATAGAAAGGGTGAAATTCCAACTGACTAAGGATGTGAGAGAGCGCGGTTCGGGAAGGTTGGTAGCATGGACAAATAAGAAGAATGTGCCCAGGTCCCCTACGGCACCGTAGTGACATCATCTGTCAGAATAGATCAGATATGCATAGAGATTCCAACTGAGCACTGCACATGCCACTTGAGGTGGCGGTTGATACCGCGGCGTCTTTTAGCCATCCATCGATGGTTTAACCCCATCAGAGTGACATCGCGGTGTTTCGCGATGGGTTCCCGTGTCTAATATATTGGCCTGCAGTGGTGATATCGGGATGCTGTTTCTTGTGACGAATTTCCCTTCCATCCCCCTACGAGTGCACCTTGCGGCTTGTGAGAAATCCTGGCGGTTGTCCAGATATTTGAGAATTCTAGGCAACCGTCGGTGCTTCTGACACCTTCAAAGTCTTGTAAATCCCTCCCGGACTGTTGGATCGAGACCAAAATTCAGGTCCGAACGGGCCTGGATTAGCTGTGTGATCGCGCAAATCACACAGGAACTGATCTGTAGTGGTTTCGAACTCGTAGGCGGAGACGCGTTTGTAAAATTAGTTTTTCCGAACTTCAGTGCCCTTGTTGGAAAGAAGTTCACCTCGGACAGGGTTCATACTTGGAGAACCCACTGTTCTCGACGCGGAGCACGTGATAAAATTCACCGCGTCTCTCTAAATTTAGCAGTTCTCGAGTTAGAGGATTCCGAGTTCACACTCCTCCCAATACATGGGACCAGCGGCTTCCCCGCCCCCCCCCCAAAAAAAAGCCTTCCCGTTGCTGCCACATGGTCATGTTTGCCTTCGTTATGAAGGTCTCAATGTGCTCTTTCCAACAGCGTTTGTCCCGCAGGTGCGCGATGTTCCGTTCTCCCGATATCGGCTTAAAGGGACTATGAAACGATTTTTTTCCTCGTTTCGTTCGAAAGAAGACATTTTTCTGAGTCTAGAACCGAAATTTTACTTTCGTCGCGCGAGCGGATTTCTCGGGAGCGAATTTAAACGGAGCGGCGAAGGGAGGACAGCTGGCGCCGCGCCGTGACCAGCTGCCGAGCGGAGACACAACGGGTAACTTGACGCGACCACGGCCGGCTCAGTAACACGTCATCGTGACGTGTTGCCGAGCCGAGGAATCCCGCCAGGAGCATGCGCCGTAGGATCCCGCGTATGCGTTCATCGGGAGTGGAAATCTCCATGACAGCAGCTTTCGCGCGATCGGCAGATTTCGGCAGTGGCGGCAGCCACAGCGCGAGCTCGCGGCATTACTTGCCATTGTGCAACACCGGTGACGTAACGGGGAACCGAAGAGCGGTCCGTACAGTTACACCATCGGCAGGGAAATATGCGCGGGAGAGGAGGAACGCGGAAGAGACATTTCCAGCGCGCGCTCCTCGCAGAGTGGAGCGATTTCGTCCGGAAAAATTTGTGGCATATTAGTTTCTCTGCGGGAAGAACAGTTTCCATCGAAAAAAAGTATGGGGGTTCGGGAAATTTCATAGTCCCTTTAAGAGCATGACGAGCTGCGAGGCTGGCTAGAGCCACCCTGAAACGCTTCCCACTTTTCGGTGTCGTAAGTCGATTACTCGATGTCCGATTTAGTCGAAATTTTGTGCGCGCGTGCTCTGTTCCCTGCTCTACAACTTTCCAATTGAGACCAGCCGTCGATTTCCAGTGGTTAAGACGTCATTCTCGAAATTCCTGCCACCGACCACCGTTCACCGATTTTTGTCCCTGCCTTCAGGCCTGAAGCCCACGGCGGATCCGACTTCCTTTTAATGGGCACACGCACTCGGCATGGGAAACGCGTAGAAACTTGCCGCATCTTTCTATCCCTCTCGGTTCTCGAGTTAGAACACCGTGGCAACGGCGGTTCTCTGATACATGGGCCTGGGGCATTTTTTTCGATATCGGGTTCTTGCTGGCGTAGGAAGGTGATTGAGATGTGTTTTTGAAGAGGAAAACGTCCTCTTTCCGATAGCGTTGGTCCCGTATTCGCGCGACTTTCCGTTCCCTTGCTACATTCCGAGGAGCGCCTGGGCGCTGGGGCATGGCGCATGGCCTGGCGGGCAGGTGGCCTTCCTGCCGTTTCTGCGCTGCGGGCGGCGTCCATTCATTTCGCTTGCAAGCTTCGTTGCGTTCGCACGCCTTTTTCTGGCTCCCGTTGTCTCGCGTTCCGTCGTTGCTCTTGCTCTGGTGCCCTGGACTGCTGTGAATGTGTTTTTATGCCCTACTAGTGTTGCCTGGGGGTGCTTTTATGTGTGCACCCTGGAAGATAGGTCCAGAAGCCTTGCGATTTCTTAGAATAAAGGTTAGTTCTATGTTTGTACGATTCGTGCAACTTTTGTTTGGTATCATTCCTAGCGTGTGGGTTCTATTACTTTATGCTAGCAGTGTGATTATTACCCTATGCTTTATCTTTCAGCTAAGTGTACTCGTGACCCTACCAGCACTTTTCAAGGTGAAGATGCAACATCGTCAGTGGCCCCGTTACTAATGTCTAATCTATGAATTTCAGATACTTTCGACGTATTGATTGCGGTGAACAACGCGGTTGGGACAGCACACTCACGACGTGGGAAGGTCACAGAGATGTTGAAAGACATCAGGTAAGTTACGCTAAAGTGCGTTTCAGAGCTCTTCAGTGACTTGTGTTTATACGCTTCACCCGTGCAACTTCGTCATGTGCTCCACGGCAGCACAAGCCTTTACGGCTGTGCCACTGTATGTAAAAAATGCTGAGTGATTTTAATAAAGAATTTGCAGGGAAGTACAATGTGTCGCACCTTGTTGACTCTTTTACAGATGTGTGGAAACGTCGTAGCGGATGAATGTGAATTATGGATCTCCAAGTGGCGTCGCCCGCGTCATTTTCAAGATTTTACCCGTTTTGAAGGTACGTAGTGAATGTGCGAGGCATTCACGTTCCTACTACGTGGTTATCCATGCGTTTCCCGTCTTCGCAGGCAATAGGGCTGTTGATAGGCAGAATGCTAGGCTACTGCAGACTGCAACCATAGGCGCTGTGTCTAAAGGTATGCGTATACGTCGATGCGTACTTCACAGTGACATTTTGCTGTAGCAGTGTTTTTGAAACTACATTTCTTGCAGGTTAAGCTCACATGACGCGGCAGGGAAGGGAGTCCGTGGCGAAAAGTGAATATAGCCGAAGTTGGATAGCGTTAATTTTTGCGCACGAAAGGCAAGCTGGACACATCGCAAATCTCCAGTTGTACGAAACACAGTGCGCAGCATGGTCGTCGGTTATGCCAGCGCTTCAACATATGTTTCAGCGTCGCACTTCGGACATTGCGGGCATATACCTTTAGGTTTTTCCCTTTGTGGACCGATGCTGTGTGTGTTCATGGACATCATGTTTTCAAAGACATGTAAGTTCTCAATAATAATGCGAAAAAAAGGCTGGTCATGTTACGCTGTGATATAATACCTGGTGAGGTAATACGATGCTATGACGCTCAGTTTCATACGAAATAAAGTGTTTGATCTAATGTTGCTTGTTTGTGCCACTGATACGCACTGCTGTGCGGTGTTGATGTAATGTTCAGAGAACGCCAGTAAGCCTGGCTAAGGCACGGGAAAAAGGTCCACTAGAGGTCCGTAAAAGGTCGTCATTGACGTACTATGGACTTCCTTGGGACGTGCGCGGATGTTATTTTGGCAGTTCTGAGTACGTCCCAAGTATGTCAAAATTATGTTTCAGGATGTCCTCAGGATGTCTTCATCGTCCTGAGGGTAACATCATGTAGACGTCCTTGGGACATCGGTGGTTTACTGGGAAGGAGATTCTGGAATGAGATATCTCCTGTTAAGGACAACGCCATCCGTCTGTCCGACACTGGTGGGAATCCAATACCCCCGGACGAGTGTGCTTCACTATTTGCTGCACATTTTTCCTGTGTCTTCACTATGAGCCATAAGGACCATGCTACGTACATACCTCAAGAAGCGTGAGTGCTATTGGAATGTATCACTTCCCAAGGCATCTGCAAGCTAATCGAGTCACTCAAATCATCCACATCCTCCGGGCCATATAATATGAATACCAAAGTACTAATAATGACCAGGCAAACCTCTAGTATGATTCTGGCATACATCTTTTCACAGTCCTTGCATACTTCAATGCTACCGTATGATTGGAAAGTAGGGAAGATCATCCCAGTGTTTAAGTCCGACCACACCCAATTAACTAATAACTACCGACCCATATCGCTAACAAGTATCTGCTGTAAACTACTAGAACACATTATTTATTCACATGTTGCGAAATGTCTTGAGAAGAATGACTTCTTCTATCCACTTCAACACAGTTTCCGTAGGGACCGTTCCTGCGAAACTCAGCTTGCATCTTTTCTTCACGATCTCTTTTCTAACGCTGACGTATCTGCACAAACTGACACCGTATTTCTAGACTTCCGTAAGGCTTTCGACAAAGTGCCTCATAATTACATTTTACAGAAACTTCGTGCTACTAATATTGACTCTAAAACCTATTATTGGATACAAGACTTCCTCACGAATCGCTCTTCCTTCGTAATATGCATTGATCATCGTTCCGGTTATTTTGCTGTAACATCTGGTATCCCTCAGGGATCGGTGCTTGGTCCCCTTCTCTTTCTTATTTATATTAACGACTTCCCTAATAATATTTCTTCCACCACACGGCTATTTGCCGATGACTGTGTTATCTATCGCAAGATTTCTTCCTTTTCTGATCAGGTTGCTCTAGAACATGACCTCTCACTAGTTGTATGCGAGTTGAGACACCGAACAGTGGGAAGCGTTTCAGAGTTGCGCTAGCCAGACTGGTCGCCTCGTCATACTCTTAAGCCGATATCGCGAGAACGGAACGTCGCGCGTCTACGGCATCAACGAAAGAGCACATCGAGACTGTCACAACGAAGGGAAATACGACCATGTCGCAGCAAGGGGAACGTTTTGGGGGGGGGGGGGGAAGCCGTCGGTCCCATGTACTGGGAGGCCAGTAAACGCGGAAACCTGTAACTCGAGAACCACTAAAGATGGAAAAGTGTGGTAAATTTTACCACGTGCACCGCGTCGATAACAGTATGCTCTCCAAAGATATATCATGTCCGACGCGAGCTTATTTCCGAAAAAGGGCCCCGAAGTTCGAAAAAACGGCGTTTCTAACGCGTCTCCTCGTACAACTTCTAAATCACTAGAGATCAGCTGCTAGTGTGATTTGAGCGATCGTAGAGCTATTCCAGACCTGTTCGGACCTAAATTTTGGTCTCGATCCGACAAACCGTGCGAGAGGTACGGGACTTTGGAGGTGTCGGAAGCACCGGCGGGGGCCTTGAATTTCCAAATATCTCGGCAACTGTCAGGATTTCTCACAAGCCACGAGCATGCAGGCGAAGGGGGAAGAAACGGGAATTCGTCACAAAAACCGCGTCCCGATATGACAGCTGCAGGCCGAGATATTAGACCTGGAAACCCATCGAACGACAAAGCAATATCGCTGGATGGGGTTCAACACAACAGGACGGGTGAAAAACGCAAAGTACTGTAATATGCCAAATGTGTGCATGGAACGCACGCATCATTTTATGTTTGATGTTTGGTCGATCAATAATGGACTTGTATGTATGTTCCAAAAATGAATCGGACATCAGTTATTTTAAGCTGCAGCTTAAAATAACTGATGAAACACCCCCCCCCCCCATATCAGCCCTCCTAAAATCAATATAAAATTTTTACATGTAAAAATTAATATTGATTTTAGGTAGGGCTGATATGTGTTCCTGCACGTTCTTCCTTGTTTCAGGGTTTCAGGGACTTATAACTGGTCGACAAAGGATGACTCCTATGTGGCCGTATGTGACCCTGTATGACTCCTGCATGGTCCACATATAGGACCCGTGTAACTCCTACATCCTCAATGTAGGAACTTATGGGTCCTGCATGGTCCTACATGACTCCTGCATGGACTCATTTAGGATCCCATAATGGCCTACACAGGAGTTATATAGGTTCCTAAATAACCCATAACGATCCTGTAGCATCCTGTATAATTTTACACAGGACCTATAGGAATTACTTATGGGTTTTTTTCAATAGGGCTTACAAGTATCTTGGCATTCATCTCTCCCAAGACCTAACTTGGAATAAGCACATTGAATTCACTGCTGGCAATGCTAACCGAACTCTTGGCTATATTCGACGTAACCTGAAATTCGCACCCCAGGAAATTAGGAAACGAGCATACTTATCACTAGGAAGGGAGTTGCCTCAGGACAGAAGCCGCCGATATTTCGAACAGAGACTGTTCTTCTTCTGGGCACCGTCCTCATCATTGGCATGGTATTTAAAGGGTTAGGTGTGACGTGTTTAAAGGTTCATGCGAATTGTGGGTCAACAGCCCGGAGGGAAGAAAGGTTCCGTATGGGTTTTTACGGCCGGAGTGAATTGCTGCTTTGTTAGAGTGTGGAGGGGATTATGTGAACGTAGTGATCTAGGCTACAGACCGGTTACAGAAAAATGGAAGGTTCACGAACACGTGGACGAAACGGGACAACAGGCAAGAATTGGCAAGCATAGCGAAAGATAAGGAGGTTAGTGGTTACGTGGGGAAAATTCCAGAACCAGCAAAGGTTTTTTTTTTTTTTTAATATTTGTAATGCAAAGTTGTGGCATGCAATAAAGAAAGTAGAAAGCAGTGGCCATGCATAACATAACAGATGATAATGGAGGTAGAAGGGAAAAGCATATTTTATTTGTGAAGTGTTTCTAGGGTGCCTTGTGATTTGTTGATACCGGACGGGTGAAGAGCGTTGAACTTGTATATGAGATAAGACTCCCTATCACGTCTGAAACACTTCACAAATAAAATATGCTTTTCCCTTCTACCTCCATTATCATCTGTTATGTTATGCATGACCACTGCTTTCTACTTTCTTTATTGCATGCCACAACTTTGCATTACAAATATTTAAAAAAAAAAACCTTTGCTGGTTCTGGAATTTTCCCCACGTAACCACTAACCTCCTTATCTTTCGCCATGCTTGCCAATTCTTGCCTGTTGTCCCGTTTCGTCCACGTGTTCGTGAACCTTCCATTTTTCTGTAACCGGTCTGTAGCCTAGATCACTACGTTCACATAATCCCCTCCACACTCTAACAAAGCAGCCATTCACTCCGGCCGTAAAAACCCGTACGGAACCTTTCTTCCCTCCGGGCTGTTGACCCACAATTCGCATGAACCTTTAAACACGTCACACCTAACCCTTTAAATACCATGCCAATGATGAGGACGGTGCCCAGAAGAAGAACAGTCTCTGTTCGAAATATCGGCGGCTTCTGTCCTGAGGCAACTCCCTTCCTACATTCTACCGGTTCGCTGGATTTCTACCCATCTACATACTTATCACTAGTACGTTCAAAACGGGAGTATGCCTCAGCTTTGTGGGACCCAACTCAACAATACTTATCCTCCGCTCTTCAAGCCACCCGAAATAGAACAGCCCGTTTCATTGTTGGTGATTACTCACGTCATTCTTCAGTCTCGGTAATTAAACAACAACTTCAACTCCCTAACCTAGAAAGACGTCGATACATTGCAAGGTTGTCTGTATTTCACAAGTTCATTCATACCATTCCGCCTAGCATTTCCCATATCACTTGTTCTTCCACAATCTTTCCCCGCTTCGACCATTTGTACAAGGTAACTCGTTTCGTCTGCCACACTGACATCTTTGCTAAATCATTTTAGTAGTAAAAGATGGTTGGGCGTAACGGGAAATGAGAGTTACGGGCGCATTTACTGACCCCTGGGCCGACTTCACACGCGTATTTTTTCCCGCGCGGCGCGTGTGCGGAGGGTTGTCCGCGCACTTATAACATGCATGGACATGCAAAGAGGAGTCATACACAAAAAGTACAAGTTAAAATATATTTATTAATGCCGATTATATTGCCAATCAAGTTGAAATGTATTTATCGAAGCCAACAGTGCTCGAAATTTACCAATTCTGATGCCAATCAGGCGAAGGAGAAAAACCCAGCCAAAAAACCTTCACGACCTGTAACAGAAGAAATAAAAACACAAGACAGTACATGTAAAGAATATACATAATTTATTCGCTATTAATATTGCAAGTCATCGGATTCTGAAAGAAAACCTAATATCAACATTCATCACATTGTTTACCAATTGTTCACTTAGGGAGCCCCGCACCAACAACCTGAAAGATAACTTATTATTATATGAAACTACATTCGCATTCAATGATTTGTACAATACTGCGGCCACACTGGATAATTTGAAAAAGATACATTTTAATATCAACAATCATACTCTCATTATAGCAACAATAATCTGAAATAGAATCTAATTCAATATCATATTCTACTTTCATTAATACATACAATACTGAGGACACATTGGTTAATCTGAAAAGGTACATTTTAATATCAACAACCATACTTGAATCCATGGAAGACCATGGGACATGAACGACAAGAACGACACGAACACAAGAAGAAATAAAATCTATAACACTACATTTAATCAAAGAAGATATTGTTAACCAATACGACTACAATCAAAATTACAGGTTGTATTATAAAAAAGTCTGAGACGTGACCAACGTCATTGAAATTGCGGGATCATAACTACAAGTGCTGATAGATGTATGTAATTAATTGTGAACAACAGAGACCCTGGAAGACCATGGGACACGAACAACAAGAACGACACCAACACAAGAGGAAATAAAATCTATAACATTACATTTAATCATAGAAGATATTCTTAATCAAACAACAGGGAAGAATAATCTATCATTTAACTCTCATAAAATCATCCTCGTGACTTAATCTAGTCGAACACCATACAATTTTCGTTCTAAGAGACACTACAAACATTACTTTGTTTTATGAATCCAACACAGAAAATAGAATCTAAGAAGATAAGATGAAGATAAGAAGAAGATATATTAAAAATGAACTTCACCGCATAGCACGCTCCTAGCCAACTACCAGCTCTAATAATATCTGCCCTGATTTGTTGAAGACGGGAGGCGTACGCCTGTTTTGTGACAGTTATGAACATTTCGAGAGCAATAGGGAAGATAAGTTGTTTATTCCAACATTACACAACTTTTAGTTAATCAATTTCTGATTAAGTGAATAGCATAGACATAAGAAAATAATGAGAAGGATCGCCGTATTCTTGAACGAGCTTCGACTCGAAACTCGACTCGAGCTTCTCCTCGAGGCCGGTTTTGCGCTTCATAAATCGACCTTGACTCGAAACGCTCCTCGAGTGGAGGAATTCCTCCGTGCATTCCTCGAAAATCTCGAGGTAGCATCGGTGCTACCTCGAGAACGCTCTTCAACTCGAGTTTGGCTGGTGTCATGGCGGAAGACAGGTCGTTCGCTGCGTCCATCGACTGCGTTTTGTGTCACGATGGCCTTGAACTGGGTGCTGACAACATTACCACTGAGCGACAACGTTCAATAAGGGTCCATCAAACTCCTTTTGACCATTTTGATGATCACGAGTTCCTCATAGTATGGTATACGGTACCGCTTCATGAAGAAAACCGTACGAAGCCTTTTGGATACATTGCCAGTGGAGGAAAATGTGTGAAATCGTGGGCTGCCTCGACCTCCTGTGCTACAGCTGCCCGTCGACATGTGATTTTATGGCGTTAGGACTTTTCGAACTGCCACGGGAGACATTGTGAATGTGCCAGAAACGACGGTGTGCCGCGTTGTGGAAAAAATCCCGCACCTTCCCGCAAGCACACTTTTCAAGACAAGGTGTAATAAATGTTCCTTCTGTCGCGCTATTTAACACAAAGAAGGTGTGTTTAAAGGATGTTTTCACGCAAAAAGTGGTGCAAAAAAAGAAACAGTGGATTGACTGGACATCTAAAAAAGTAAACATCTGATCTGCCTCCTCAATGTTTTTCTGTAATCTTTATACTGTATCAAGCTTGCCCAACCCCTGCTCCAGCTATCACCGAAACGGCTCAACAAATCTTCCATTCATGTTTTTTTTTCTCTCTCGTTTTCTTTTTCTTTTTTTTTTTTTGCAGTTGTTGTTCCAATAGTACGAATTCCGTTTGTTGGGTGGGATAACAGGCTCCACCGTTTAGGCAGAGCGCGATTGAGGGCCATAAAAGTTCGTACGACAAGCTCGCGGTGACTCCCCAAGAATGGTCTCCCCGATTCTTTGCCCGGGATGTTGTTGTAAAATCTGTTTGGTTTGTTTGATTGTTTATAGCTACCCTCAAGGCGTTGGGTAAACGTACCCATCCGCTAACAAACAGTCATTCGCGCCACATATTGTAACATAATAGAAGAGAGACAAGAAGTGACATCATCTTTCATATTATTTGATACGACATGACCATGCCATTAAGCTAGCTGCTGCCGTTGTGGTTGTAATTGCCAGACCAGAAAACTAGGAAACCTATCAGTCTGTTTCCCTGTTCGAAACACCTGCACCCTTCTTCAAACACTTGCAGACCTTTGTGTTTGTATTTGTAATGCACGTTGGTCGAAATAAAGTAAAGAATTACATTTATTTTTCATGCCATCAGTGTGTTTCAGGCACGATAATTAACATTTTCGAGTGGTCCCGAAAGACGGCTGGGGACGAGACTACAGCTTTATTCGAGGACGGTTTCTCGACGAGCGCCTTGGCGGAGGAATCCCCGAAGCGGGTTCATGAAACGCATGGGCTCTTCGAGTGGAGCAGCGCCGCTTTCCTCCACTCGTCGGAGTCGAGGCGGAGCGTCGAGTCGAGGCTTGTTCAAGAATACGGCGGTGAAATTCCTCGAAAATCTCGAGGTAGCATCGGTGCTACTTCGGGAACGCTCCTCAACTCGAGTTTGGTTGGTGTCATGACGGAAGACATGTCGTTCGCTGCGTTCATCGGGCGTTTTGTGCCACGATGGGCTTTAACTGGGCGCTGACAACAGTACCACTGAGTGACAACGTTCATTAAGGGGCCATCAAACGTCTTTTGAGTTATCCCTCCTCTCCTCTCCAAACTAACACGAGTTCCTCATATGGTATACGGTACCGCTTCATGAAGACAACCGTACGAAGCCTTTTGAATACATTGCCGCTGGAGGAAAGTTTGTTCAATCGTGGGCTGCCGCTACCTCCTGTGCTACAGCTGCCCGTCGACATGTGATTTTATGGCGTTAGGACTTTTCGAACTGCCACAAGAGACATTGTGAATGTGAATGCGTGTGTGTGTGTGTGAATGTGTCGGTGTGCCGCGTTGTGGAAAAAATCCCACACCTTCTCGCAATTACGCTTTTCAAGACAAGGTGTAATAAATTTTCCTTCTGTCGCACTATTTACACACACAAAGCGCACTATTTACACACACACGCACAAAGAAGGTATGTTTGAAGGATGTTGTCCCGCAAAAAGTGGTGCAAAAAAAAAAGAAACAGTGCATTGACTGGACATCTGATCTGCCTCCTCAATGCTTATGTTTCTCTGTAATCTTTAAACTGTATCAAACTGGCCCAACCCCTGCTCCAGCAATCTTCGAAACGGCTCAACAGATCTTTCATTCATGTTTTTCATTTCTTTTTTCTTTTTTGCAGTCAAAGACAAAGCTGCAAATCGTGCATCTTTCGTCGCAAACGGTCGCGAGAGTTCTGTGGCATCCCCCCCCCCTTTAGTGTATTTGGGAGATGTCCCAATAGTGTCACCCCAGGCCATATCATGTTTTTTTTTTGTAGTTGTTCCAATAGTGCCAATTCCGTTTGTTGGGTGGGATAACAGGCTCCACCGTTTAGGCAGAGCACGAATTAGGACCATAAAAGTTCGTACGACATGCTCGCGGTGACTCCCCAAGAATGGTCTCACCGATTCTTTGCTCGGGACGTTGTTGTAAAATCTTTTTTGTTTGTTTGATTGTTTATAGCTGCCCTCAAGGCGTTCGGTGAACGTAGCAATCCGCTAACAAACAGTCATTCACGCCACATATTGTAACATAATAGAAGAATGACAAGCAGTGACACCATCTTTCATATTATTCGATACGAGGTGACCATGCCATTAAGCTAGCTGCTGCCGTTATGGTTGTAGTTGCCAGACCAAAAAACTAGGAAACCTGTCAGTCTGTTTCCCTGTTCGAAACACCTGCTCCCTTCCTCAAACACTTGCAGTCCTTTGTCTTTGTATTTGTAATGCACGTTGGTCGAAATAAAGTAAAGAATTGCATTTATTTTTCATGCCATAATTGTGTTTTAAGCACGATAATTAACATTTTCGAGGGGTCCCGAAAGACGTCTGGGGACGAGAGTACAGCTTCATCTGAGGACGGTTTCTCGAGGACAGCCTTGGCGGAGGAATCGCCGAAGCGGGTTCATGAAACGCATGATCTCTCTGAGTGGAGGAGCGGTGCTTTCCTCCACTCGTTAGAGTCGAGGAGGGGCGTCGAGTCCAGGCTCGTTCATGAATTCGGCGGTCAATCTAATCGAACACAATACAATTTTCATTCTAACGAACGCTACAAACCTTGATGGAGGTGTCCAAGACATAGAAAATATGCACTGTTTTCATCTCGGTTTTCAGTCTTTTTTCTCAAAGTCGGGAGACTTTGTCTCTATCTATATGACCAAAACAAAGCAACTTCCATGCTTTATCACTCAAAGGGTTGGGGGCTATATTCCTTCCTCCAGCAAACAGGGCGCTCTCGGAGTCAGATAAGATAGTACAAAGGCAATATATTTTGTTGTGCAACGCTAATAGTTGCCGATTTCGTGGGGATCACTATCTTTTTGCATACTTTCCTTGAAACGGAAGTCTTTCGTCAAAGTGGATGACGTAGTGGGCTAAGTTTGTACAGAGGTGATATTTTTTATTGAACATGTAGGGAAAGTCCAAATTATTAAATGATAGCAACAATACTCAATCAAAAACGAGAAACTAATTTAATTACATCCATTTTTGTAATATCTTGCAACAGAAAGTCCTATATAGATGAACCACACAGAAATATCAAATGTGAAATGGAACTCAGGGATATGAGGCATTCCCATCTTAGAGATTATTTTTACTTATGTCAATCGAGTGAACAATTGAAACAAATAGAAGAAAATAATTATTTCAGGTAGTAACTTCACAACTCATAGAATATCAGTCGAGTGAAACAAAGTGAAACAAAGTCGAAACAATAATTAATTCAGACAAATCATTTCTAAGCAAGCAGCATGAATACAGAATCATTGAAAGCACACGTTTTTTCTTGCTCATCATATCCTTCTGTAAATCAGTTTCTATAATACTCACGACAGGTGGATATTGTAGCATTCTAAACCAGATAATAAAATTTTAATCAATAAAATGAGCATTAATATGCTTTTATGCAAGCTGCTTGGGCAAGGTAATGGAAAGGCTAATATTGGACCGCCTTGACTGGTTTCTGGAGTCCCGGACGCTCCTACACCCGGCGCAGGCAGGTTTCAGGAGAGCTCGTTGTACAATGGATTGTGTCTTGAATGTGGTAACCCACGTAGAACAGTCTAGATCGGATGGTCTACTAACCGTGGCAGCATTCCTTGATATTAAGCGAGCCTATGACACTACAAGCCACGGCCATGTACTCCATGAGCTTTTCTCCCTGAGCGTTACTGGGCGAGCTCTCAGGTGGATAGCCAACTATCTACGTGGTAGAACTGTCTTTGTGATGACTTCGGATGGTGAAACGTCTCATCACAGCACAACAGCAGGTGTCCCACAGGGCGGGGTCCTCAGCCCACTCCTCTTCAATGTCGTGATGGCTGCTCTACCAGCTCTCTTTCCACGGGGCGTCAACATCAGCTTGTATGCTGACGATATATGCATATGGACATCCGGCAAGCAGTGGCCAGCGCTACAGCGCCGCTTACAGTGTGCCCTTGATGTTGTAGCTGCTTTCCTGGAAAACAGAGGCATGGACCTCTCTCATGAGAAGACTGTTTTTTTTTTTTGCCTTTTACTCGCCGTCATTTGAAGAACTTTCAGCTTCATATAGGTGGGAATGTCGTGCGGCGTGTTACACACCATAAGTTTCTTGGTGTGGTTCTTGACCGCTGTCTGTCCTGGAGAGCGGAGGTTCGTTGTCTGAGAGGTAGAGCTGAGTCTCGACTGAGTGTCCTGCGATACCTCTGTGGTGCCCGCTGGGGGCTTTCTACAAGGGCATTGCTTGGTCTGCACCGGTCCCTCATACGACAAATGTTAATGTACCATCTTCCAGTGTTGCATAGTCTTTGTCCTTCGTCTGAACAAGTGTTGGAAACCGTCCTTGCAAAGAGCATGAAACAGTGCCTTGGTGTCCACAAATCAACGTCAACTGCCCCTGTCATGGCTGAAGCAAAGGAGCCTTCGCTGATCTTTATGCGGACGGCACAATCTCTTGGGCACTACATGAGGCTCTCCACTCGCCACTACCGTCACACATTAGTGCGCGACATTCTTCGGCGACCAGCATCCGGGTACTGCCAAGCCGTTTTAGCTCACCGCAGCCTCATTCCAAAGCATAAAAAACTGGTTCTACCCGCAGTCCCTCCATGGGCCCTTCAGGCACCATCTGTGCATGTCAATGTCCCTGGCTTGACTTCCAGAAAATCGGCTACAACAATTGTTCTTCGCCAACTCACCCTGAGTCTGCTTCATCGCGATGAAGGCAGAATTAAAATCTTTACTGGTGGCTCATCGACACAGACCGGCTCTACCTGTGCATTCGTAATCCCTGAGCTGTCGATTGAACGAAGCGCTAAGCTGTCGCACCCGACGTCGGCTGCTGTGGCCGAGCTGCATTCCATTCTTATGGCGCTTTCCTTCATTGTGTCCCGTCAACCACCGATCCACTGGACCATATACAGTGACTCCAAAACCGCCCTCCAAGCTCTGCAGTGCACCCTGGGCTCGAGCTCCCTCGCTCCACTGGTGTGTGACGTCCTCAGGGAGTATTCATGTGCTGTCACACAGACACATAACATCACCTTGCAGTGGATCCCAGGTCATTGTGGCGTCCCTGGGAATGAGGCTGCCGACCTACTTGCGAGACGGGCTCATGTGGCACGAGGCGTACCGACGCACCGTACGTATTTCACCCAAGCGGACGCGAAGCAAGCAATTGGTGCTCTCATGGGACGTCTGTGCAGTGAACACTGGCGCAGAAGTGTCCCTTCTACGTCGTTCCTGCGCAGGGTGGACCCAGATCTCCGTTTTTATATGCCGTCAGCGCTTCCTCGACCCATCACGTCGCTCATCTACAGGCTTCGCCTCAACGTGCCATACAGTGGACGACTTTTGTTTAAGCTCGGCATGGTCCCGTCCCCCAACTGCAGTCTGTGTGATGTAGTTGAGGACGTGGATCATATACTTCAAGACTGCCCGAGGTACAGTGCACACCGATGTACCCTTGTGTCGTCCCTGTCTCGCCTGGATAATCGGCCATACTCCACCGAAAAGGTTCTTGGGTGCTGGCCAGCAAATCAGCTCATACCTGCCATGCGCGCCCTTGTGCAATTTCTCGTCTCGACGGACCTGTTTGACACATTGTGACACTCTTTGTTTTTAGTGCCTTGAGACTTCGCTTTTGGTGACAAGCTCGGTGATGATGTTCTCATTTATTCTTTCAAAGCGTTTCAAAGCGTCGAGGTTAGTGTAGTTTCCCTTTCTTTTATTAATAACGCGTCCTGGAGTAGCCAGTCCCGAGTGGCTCGAGACTACCATCTCCATTTTTTTCTTTTAAATCAATCAATCAATATGCTTTGAATTAAGTGTATACGTGCACCTGACAACAGAAGAGACAATTGCTCTACATTGAAGAGATGGACAGATTTTGTACTCGATACCATAAGTCATGGGAAGATGTGATAAAAAACTGCTTCAAAAAGGAAGAGCCGCGAAACGATTCCATTATCGCTGCATTTCAATACGTCCTAGACATGGTCGTATTCGGAGATATGGTGCAAACCACAGAACTGGAGGTGCAAGAATTTATATGCCGAATCTAAAGATCTGCACATCAACGTCGGAAGGGCCACTGGGATTGATGGCGGAGTTTTTGAGGTGCTAACGAAGAATTGAAATACACTAGACTAGATGTAATTGCAATTATTGCAATGGGCATTGCGTTCATCAAGAAATCAGTCAGATCAAATTATCATATACAAGCGGTCTATATCGCACGATTCATTACGGATTTGTTGAAATTACACATATCTGAAATGGAAAGTACATAAAATCTTATCACATGATATGTTCCACTACCACGGCAACGCAATTATTTTCTTCTATCAGTTCTTGCAACGATGTTGAATGAGTAGAAGTTCAATATTGTTGTACAAGGTCTGATGTATCATCACTTATTGAAACTCAACGAACATATCAACTGCGGTGGACCACCGGATGATTTTCATCTAATACTGTCTCGTACGCCATTCAAGAACCTTCATACAAAGAAAGGAAACAGGAATAAGAGATTGTGCAAGTTCGTCGCAACAAAGTGCAAGTTACTGAAGCGATAGAAATGCGGCGACAACATATCGATTGCATTAATCAACGCTGGATGCAAGCGACCGATAATAAGACATTATTATGTAATACATTCCGAATTCATCAATCAAGAACACAAACGAAAACTTCAATGATTGGAATAGGACAATTGTAATTTATCGGAATAAACAAGCATGTAACTGAAACAATAAATGCCATCTTTGTCATCATTGTAATGAATTCTACGCATCACAATGAAAAACACTTTGCATTTAGCATGGCTAGACTGAGAACAGTGATCACTAAGGAAGAGAATATTCCACACTGTGTGTAAGAATTATCATATGGAATCAGAGCTGACCATCAAATAGGTTTTACCCAACTACACCCTGTACAACTTCAACAACCGAAGGATAGAATTGCCGAAGAAGGATCGGTCATTGAAATTTAGAGGCATGATACATCAGTCTATGATTACAAAAAAGGATCACTAATCTTTTGTGAAAACTTATCATATTTCATGAATTAAATCCCACAGTGCAGGTATATTTCTCAAACAGTTGCACTAGCCCAGACGTAGGAAAAGAAGAAGAAAAGGCGTCTTTGACAAGCAACCCGATTGGAGTGCGGAATAAATATTTTCGGCAATGCAGTTGTCCGTTTGTATGACTGGATAGGAAAAAGGAGCCGTCCAAGCTGGGCAAAACGGGAAATACCCCAAGCAGCACAATGTACTGAAAATCGAGTGCAATAGGGGTGGACGGGTAGGTGGAAGGCCTTGAACACGCTCCTGCAACTAAAGAACATTGATAAGACACATACCGTCCACCCCTATTGCACTCGACTTTCGGTGCATTGTGCTGCCTGGGAAGGCAAGGTAACTGATTGCGGTGGGATACGTCAAAGCGTTCGCGACACAGTAGTGAGTTTTAGTATACCCTTGATAAAGTTATCGTCTCTATCGGAACCAATCGCACTCGTGCGTGACTCAGAATCTTATCCACTGGTTCCAGTTGATACGGTGAGACGCTATCCACGTTATCAACGGTCTGCTAAAACTCTCTACCCAAGCAGCAAAATGTACTGAAAGTCGGGTGCAATAGGGGTGGACGGGTAGGTGGAAAGCCTTGAACAGACTCGTGAAACTAAAGAACATTGATAAGACACATACCGTCCACCCCTATTGCACTCGACTTTCAGTACATTGTGCTGCTTGGGTAGTGTCATCAACTATTACAATTGCATTCGGGTTCAGTGCCTGCGAGATAATACGAAGCCTTCGCGAAAAGCGAATCTATTATCAAATGCCGCGATGCAAATGGAGGATTTTACAAGCATGATGTGCAGGCGAAGTCTACATTTCTAATCACGTAATCTTCGTAACACACGGCACACAAACGTATATGAAATAATTTCCAAGTGGCAATCAGATTTCGGGAGAAGCGGATCACACAACCGTCATCAGAAATGCTTAACCAATATACAATGAACATGAACATTATGCATAAACACAAGGAAGATATGTTATATTAATTATAATAAGCAGATCAGCACAGGTCACACATAAACGTAGATCCAATTCACAAAATATACTCGAGATTTCCCGTAGCCATACTGAAAAATTATCACATTATTGTAGTGTCATAGCATCCGGGCACTACAAATGGAAAGGCCATACTTTAATTTTATAAGTTTTTAGCTCATAACGTTGTAAAACGCAAACTCCACACTAAAGATCATTTTCTTCTTTAAATTTTCAAAGTCAAAACTGCACGCTATTTCTTGCATTTTTTTAAAGATACAGATTAAAAAGTTGTGCATATAGTCACACATACTATACAAGATATTTGATTGTGGCTTAAATGCTAAAATTTATCGATTCACATTCAGGAGAAGTGGTGACTACCACACATCAGTAAGAGTTTAATTAAAATGTGAACAGGTGTTGCGATTTACAATCAGTGTTGTAGAATGTGTAATTTCACAATACGCAAGCTTTAGCTCGCTCACTTTGACGAGCACTCTTTCATGATGACAGAGAATTTAATCGAATGGATTGATATTTTCTATATACACTATAACATAATGCGAATTATGTATGTCGTGGATATTAAAAGTTACGAACATTTTCCAAACGAAATTTATTTAGTGTGTATTATTAGTATGTATCTGTATAGTATGTGTGACTATATGCACACCTTTTTAATCTATATCTTTAAAAAATGCAAGAAATAGCATGCAGTTTTGAAAATTTAAAGAAGAAAATGATATTTAGTGTGGAGTTTGCGTTTTACAACGTTATGAGCTAAAAACTTATAAAATTAAAGTATGCCCTTCCCACTTGTAGTAAAAATAAAGTATGGCCTTCCCGTTCCTCTGCTATTCACAGTATTAGATTGTAATGTTTCTTGTTTTGATAGTTTGTTTCGCTATTGCATGTATCTGATGTTTACGTGTTGGCTAGGAGCTGCAGGTTTGGCTCTCTATTAATGCTAGCTGTTAATTGTGTTGTTTCTTATTATTTCCTTATGTCTATGCTATTCACTTAATGAGAAATTGATTAACTAAAAGTTGTGTAATGTTGGAATAAACAACTTATCTTCCCTATTGCGCTCGAAATGTTCATAACTGTCACAAAACAGGCGTACGCCTCCCGTCTTCAACAAATCAGGGCAGATATTATTAGAGCTGGTAGTTGGCTAGGAGCGTGCTATGGCGGTGAAGTTCATTTTTAATATATCTTCTTCTTATCTTCATCTTACCTTCTTAGATTCTATTTTCTGTGTTGGATTCATAAAACAAAGTAATGTTTGTAGTGTCTCTTAGAACGAAAATTGTATGGTGTTCGACTAGATTAAGTCACGATGATGATTTTATGAGAGTTAAATGATAGATTATTCTTCCCTGTTGTTTGATTAAGAATATCTTCTATGATTAAATGTAATGTTATAGATTTTATTTCCTCTTGTGTTGGTGTCGTTCTTGTTGTTCGTGTCCCATGGTCTTCCAGGGTCTCTGTTGTTCACAATTAATTACATACATCTATCAGCACTTGTAGTTATAATCCCGCAATCGCAATAACGTTGGTCACGTCTCAGACTTTTTATAATACAACTTCTAATTTTGATTGTAGTTGTATTGGTTAAGAATATCTTCTTTGATTAAGTTTAATGTTATAGATTTTATTTCCTCTTGTGTTCGCGTCGTTCTTGTCGTTCATGTCCCATGGTCTTCCATGGATACAAGTATGGTTGTTGATATTAAAATGTACCTTTTCAGATTAACCAATGTGCCCTCAGTATTGTACGTATTATTGCAAGTAGAATATGATATTAAATTAGATTCTCTTTCGGATTATTGTTGCGCGAGTATGATTGTTGATATTACAATGTATCTTTTCAAATTCATGACCAGAATTCAGGGACACCTCCTCTGATTCAGGTTCTGCCTGATAGCAGAAGAACGTGCAAGAAAGCCAACTCGAAAGAAAAGTATGCGGCGAGGAGGAAGGAAGATGGAAAGAGACGTGGGCAGACGAGGAAGGGAATTTCTACATAAGATATCGCGCGCGGAGCCCGGCTATCAGCAGCAATTGCCCAGCGCAGAATGAAAACCTGATGAATCAGCTCTGATAAGCTTTGCCAAACTTTTCTTCGCAGTGTTGCTGCTCAGAATTGTGGGCTGCTGCTCGTGGCGTGTGGAACGGGGTGATTGCCACTTGTAAGGCTAGCCCTGGTCCATTTTCTGTTCTCTCTGTGGGGAATGGGGATTCCTTCGACGATGATCAATGTGTGTCCTGGGGCGACTTCTGAGAGAAATGTGCCAGCGTATGTGTGACAGCGTCTGACGAAAACCCCAGAAATTGTCCTATACATTATGCTGAAAAGAAATTATGCTCTATAAGCTAAGAAAGCGAATTCAGTAACTGCACCTCACTTTGTTACTTGCACCTTGTTACTCAGTGATCACTGTATCGTACGCTTCAGTTTGTTCTTGGCCTTATCATGAGGACATTTCAATGTTTAATTCCAAATTTTGCGTCTTAGTCTCTGTCTCTTAGTATCTCTTGCGGCTTAGTCTCTTCCCGGCACCATCAAGAATGCTTGTCGGTTATCAACTCCCTCCCTTAGAGAAATAAAAATAAGAAAATAAACAAGCGGAAGACTGCTTATTTTCAGAACATCTAGAGGTGAAAGCAGAGTCACGTTCGGCACAAAAAAGTGATTGGAAAACCCACACTTCCTAAATAATGTCGGGCATGCACGCTTACGTCACCTATATGGAGGCCTGTGACCTGCTTCGAGCTTTCTTCTCGTTCGTTCTTTCATTTACTTCATGGCAGCATCCACAATAGTAACAGCAGGCCTTCCAATGCGACGCAGAAGGACAGGCCTTTTCCATATCCTGGAGGTGTTGCTCAAATAGGCGCTCGAATCAAAGACAAAAGGAAGAGAGATGCCCAAGCAGCACAATGTCTCGAGTGCAATAGTTGTGGACGGTAGGTGTATTATCAATGTAATTAGTGCGGCCTTTAATTATTTTTGTAATGAATCTTCATAATTCCTGAAAACAAGCTGAGCGCGCAATTCCAAATTGGGAGAACACAACCCTGTGAAGTCTAGTCAGCAGGAATCGAAACAGTAACACTTCTCTGTGCCCTTAAAAAATGAGCGAAAATGCACTAACGTCGAGAGTTGCCGCGAGTTCGGCAGCCGCTCTTTCCTATCACCTTCACTGTCACCGTTTGACGATACTGACATCACGCTGTTCCTCAAAACATGGGGGCCCCCGCTTCCTAGCGTCCTCGTTGTTTTTCTCTCGTTAAAATCTGATACAACGCAGACATTTATTAAGCAGCGGAATCGGTGATTGCCTTTTTGTTATTTGCCAGGTTTTTACAGTCATGCATTTGTAGTTTTATTGCGTGACGTTTATCGCATCACATCGCGAACTGTGTTGTGCAGATCAAACGAGATAACGCGGAAAGAAAATTCAGTACGGCACGTTTTATGATAATGTAGACTGAGAAACAACATCGCTATTTCCCTCGCTCCAGGGACAAAGCGGGCTGTTCCATGATTTCAGGAACAACCTGTTGTCAGTTGAGAAGTGGTGACACCGAGTCAGGGAGAGGAGAAATTGCCGCAAAACCCGAACAGTGTTCAATTATTTTGTATGTTCGCACATTTTTTTACTTAAGCGCAAAAAGGTTCTGTGATTTCGGTTCTTGCGGCGTAGGCCCCTTAGGGCTATGCTCTACATCTTTGCAATACGCAGTCAACGTATTTTCACTAATTATAATGATTTATCGCAAATGTTAGTTAACGGCTGCACTATTTGTTTATACGCCACCACCTTTGAATTGGTCGCGTACGGAATAGATATATTGAACGACTTTTGCGAGAAAGTCATTTTGAAAGTCATTCACGGATTTCATCAAATTCATTCAGTCTTACTTCATCTACCCTGTATGCGGGGTATCCCAGCTAAATGTGATCATATTAAAAGATATATCTATCACTTCTTCCGAGATGAAATCAATTTGAGATATAGCGTATGCTGAAGGGCATTCCCTAGGAGGGCATTAGCAGACTCCTAAGGCATGTCTTAATTCTTTCAATAATTAACTTTTTAAGTAGAAAAGCTACGAAGTTGTTCCAATGAGAAAATCTGATCTCTTCGGTCACCAGATACCAAAGCCGTTTTCAGAACAAAAGTCTGTTCGATATATCGTATGAAAAAAATTCGTGAAGAAACACTTTTTTTTCTTTATTTTGTTCATTGTGCATCTTGGGAAAAAGCGTCTTTCGTGCCCCCGATGCGAGAGAGTGAAAGAGCACAGTGCCGACTCATGCGTCGAAGATTGGCTTTAACTTGCGGAAAGAAGACAAAAACAAATGTATCGGGTGACTCTATCGGAACTGCCCTTTTCTTGAGCTGCATTTTCCGTTTTTTTTTTTATCTTTTTCACGGACGCAAGAGGCGATAGTGTGCTCTTTCATTCTCTCGTGTTGGGGGCGAAGGAAAGACGCAACTCTAGAGATGTGTAATAAATAAAAGAAGGAAAGAAATGGTGTTCCTTCACGATATTATTTTTTTTTTCTGCGAACGATCTATCGAACGAATTTTTGTTCTGAAAACGGCTTTGGTATTTGGTGACCGAAGAGGTCAGATGCTCTCATTGGAACAACTTCATAACAGCATTCAATAGAATTCATAATTAAAAAGTTAATTATTGAAAGTTAATTAAGACATTGCCTTAGGAGTCTCCTAATGCAAACCTAGAGAGCGCCCTTCAGCATATGATATATTGCAATTGATTTCATCTCGGAAAAAGTGATAAATATACTTTTAGAAAATATGGTCACATTTAGCGGGGACACCATGTATATGACAATAAGCACGCATGGTATTTTTAAGATATTCATTATTTTGCTATTAGAACGAGTTAACCCGTAAGGAGGTTACGGCCTTGCACAATGCTGCATGAGAACGAAAAATTTGGCGAGCTAGAGAATAAAAGAAGTTTAAGCCACACATCCGGAATTTATGTTAAATGATTGAAATGCATCTACACTGCGAAAAGCATGCGTAGGAATTTCTTCACTTTACTTCCAATTACCATTAGAGCGCGTCAAAGCTGACCCGCATAATTGGTTCCGTCGTCATATTGACCTCGAATGAAAATTTGGTGAGTTGTGTCTTTACAGGGAACAAAGGACGTTTAAGCCACAAGTTCGATATACATTACATAAAAAAATCTACATTACAAAAAAACATGCTTGTAACTTTGTGCATCCTATTTAGTTTCAGCATTATAGAGCGCGTCCAAGTTGGCTTTCACCAGGACTCCGTCTCTCACATCGATCTCGATGAATGAAAATTTGATGAGTTCCGCCTTGACAGGGAACAAAGGTTGTTTAAGCCACATGTTTGAAATTGATGGTAAATGATTGACAAGCATATACACTACAACAAATACGTGTGGCACTCTGTGCATTTCAATTAGTTTCGCCATTATAGCGCTTAAAGTGTACCCGCACGACGATTCCGTGTCAGGTCGACCTCTATCAATGGAAATTTGATGAGTTCCGCCTTGACAGTAAACAAAGGGTGTTTAAGCCACATGTTTGAAATTGATGGTAAACGATTGACAAGCACATACACTACAACAAACACGCGTGGCACTTTGTGCATTTCAATTAGTTTCGCCATTATAGCGCTTAAAGTGTACCCGCACGACGATTCCGTGTCAGGTCGACCTCTATCAATGGAAATTTGATGAGTTCCGCCTTGACAGTAAACAAAGGGTGTTTAAGCCACATGTTTGAAATTGATGGTAAATGATTGACAAGCATATACACTACAACAAACACGTGTGGCACTTTGTGCATTTCAATTAGTTTCGCCATTATAGCGCTTAAAGTGTACCCGCACGACGATTCCGTGTCAGGTCGACCTCTATCAATGGAAATTTGATGAGTTCCGCCTTGACAGTAAACAAAGGGTGTTTAAGCCACATGTTTGAAATTGATGGTAAATGATTGACAAGCATATACACTACAACAAACACGCGTGGCGCTTTGTGCATTTCAATTGGTTTCGCCATTATAGCGCTGAAAGTGTACCCGCACGACGATTCCGTGTCAGGTCGACCTCTATCAATGGAAATTTGATGAGTTCCGCCTTGACAGTAAACAAAGGGTGTTTAAGCCACATGTTTGAAATTGATGGTGAATGATTGACAAGCATATACACTACAACAAACACGCGTGGCACTTTGTGCATTTCAATTAGTTTCGCCATTATAGCGCTTAAAGTGTACCCGCACGACGATTCCGTGTCAGGTCGACCTCTATCAATGGAAATTTGATGAGTTCCGCCTTGACTGTAAACAAAGGGTGTTTAAGCCACATGTTTGAAATTGATGGTAAATGATTGACAAGCATATACACTACAACAAACACGTGTGGCACTTTGTGCATTTCAATTAGTTTCGCCATTATAGCGCTTAAAGTGTACCCGCGCGACGATTCCGTGTCAGGTAGACCTCTATCAATGGAAATTTGATGAGTTCCGCCTTGACAGTAAACAAAGGGTGTTTAAGCCACATGTTTGAAATTGATGGTAAATGATTGACAAGCATATACACTACAACAAACACGCGTGGCACTTTGTGCATTTCAATTAGTTTCGCCATTATAGCGCTTAAAGTGTACCCGCACGACGATTCCGTGTCAGGTCGACCTCTATCAATGGAAATTTGATGAGTTCCGCCTTGACAGTAAACAAAGGACGTTTAAGCCACATGTTTGAATTTGATGGAAATGATTGACAAGCATATACACTACAACAAACACGCGCGGCACTTTGTGCATTTCAATTAGTTTCGCCATTATAGCGCTTAAAGTGTACCCGCACGACGATTCCGTGTCAGGTCGACCGCTATCAATGGAAATTTGATGAGTTCCGCCTTGACAGTAAACAAAGGGTGTTTAAGCCACATGTTTGAAATTGATGGTAAATGATTGACAAGCATATACACTACAACAAACACGCGTGGCGCTTTGTGCATTTCAATTGGTTTCGCCATTATAGCGCTTAAAGTGTACCCGCACGACGATTCCGTGTCAGGTCGACCTCTATCAATGGAAATTTGATGAGTTCCGCCTTGACAGTAAACAAAGGGTGTTTAAGCCACATGTTTGAAATTGATGGTAAATGATTGACAAGCATATACACTACAACAAATACGCGTGGCACTTTGTGCATTTCAATTAGTTTCGCCATTATAGCGCGTTAAAGTGTACCCGCACGACGATTCCGTGTCAGGTCGACCTCTATCAATGGAAATTTGATGAGTTCCGCCTTGACAGTAAACAAAGGGTGTTTAAGCCACATGTTTGAAATTGATGGTAAATGATTGACAAGCATATACACTACAACAAACACGCGTGGCACTTTGTGCATTTCAATTAGTTTCGCCATTATAGCGCTTAAAGTGTACCCGCACGACGATTCCGTGTCAGGTCGACCTCTATCAATGGAAATTTGATGAGTTCCGCCTTGACAGTAAACAAAGGGTGTTTAAGCCACATGTTTGAATTTGATGGAAATGATTGACAAGCATATACACTACAACAAACACGCGTGGCACTTTGTGAATTTCAATTAGTTTCGCCATTATAGCGCTTAAAGTGTACCCGCACGACGATTCCGTGTCAGGTCGACCTCTATCAATGGAAATTTGATGAGTTCCGCCTTGACAGTAAACAAAGGGTGTTTAAGCCACATGTTTGAAATTGATGGTAAATGATTGACAAGCATATACACTACAACAAATACGCGTGGCACTTTGTGCATTTCAATTAGTTTCGCCATTATAGCGCGTTAAAGTGTACCCGCACGACGATTCCGTGTCAGGTCGACCTCTATCAATGGAAATTTGATTAGTTCCGCCTTGACAGTAAACAAAGGGTGTTTAAGCCACATGTTTGAAATTGATGGTAAATGATTGACAAGCATATACACTACAACAAACACGCGTGGCACTTTGTGCATTTCAATTAGTTTCGCCATTATAGCGCTTAAAGTGTACCCGCACGACGATTCCGTGTCAGGTCGACCTCTATCAATGGAAATTTGATGAGTTCCGCCTTGACAGTAAACAAAGGGTGTTTAAGCCACATGTTTGAAATTGATGGTAAATGATTGACACGCATATACACTACAACAAACACGCGTGGCACTTTGTGCATTTCAATTAGTTTCGCCATTATAGCGCGTTAAAGTGTACCCGCACGACGATTCCGTGTCAGGTCGACCTCTATCAATGGAAATTTGATGAGTTCCGCCTTGACAGTAAACAAAGGGTGTTTAAGCCACATGTTTGAAATTGATGGTAAATGATTGACAAGCATATACACTACAACAAACACGCGTGGCACTTTGTGCATTTCAATTAGTTTCGCCATTATAGCGCTTAAAGTGTACCCGCACGACGATTCCGTGTCAGGTCGACCTCTATCAATGGAAATTTGATGAGTTCCACCTTGACAGTAAACAAAGGACGTTTAAGCCACATGTTTGAATTTGATGGAAATGATTGACAAGCATATACACTACAACAAACGCGCGCGGCACTTTGTGCATTTCAATTAGTTTCGCCATTATAGCGCTTAAAGTGTACCCGCACGACGATTCCGTGTCAGGTCGACCTCTATCAATGGAAATTTGATGAGTTCCGCCTTGACAGTAAACAAAGGGTGTTTAAGCCACATGTTTGAAATTGATGGTAAATGATTGACAAGCATATACACTACAACAAACACGCGTGGCACTTTGTGCATTTCAATTAGTTTCGCCATTATAGCGCTTAAAGTGTACCCGCACGACGATTCCGTGTCAGGTCGACCTCTATCAATGGAAATTTGATGAGTTCCGCCTTGACAGTAAACAAAGGGTGTTTAAGCCACATGTTTGAAATTGATGGTAAATGATTGACAAGCATATACACTACAACAAACACGCGTGGCACTTTGTGCATTTCAATTAGTTTCGCCATTATAGCGCTTAAAGTGTACCCGCACGACGATTCCGTGTCAGGTCGACCTCTATCAATGGAAATTTGATGAGTTCCGCCTTGACAGTAAACAAAGGACGTTTAAGCCACATGTTTGAATTTGATGGAAATGATTGACAAGCATATACACTACAACAAACGCGCGCGGCACTTTGTGTTTTCACTCTCTGTGCATTTCAATTAGTTCCGCCATTATAGCGCGTTAAAGTGTACCCGCACGGCGATTCCGTGTCAGGTCGACCTCTACCCATGAAAATTTGATGAGTTCCACCTTGACAGGGACAAAGACAGGGACAAGGACGTTTAAGCTACAGCTCTTTTCCCTGAGATGTTTGCATTCGTTACAGGTCCGAAATTTATGGTAAATGTATCATGTATCAACGCTACAACAAACACGCGCGGTAATTCGTTCAGCTTTACCCTTACCATTAGAGCGCGTCAAAGTTGGCCCACATAATTGATTCCGTTGTCACATCGACCTGGAGTTTACAGTCAAGAAAGGGCGTTAATGCCACAAGTCCGAAATTTATTTTAAATGATTGACAATGATCTACATTACAACAAACGCGCGTGGTATTGTGCAAAACGGGGATTCCTGTAGCGGTGAAGTAAGTGGGAGTGCAAGGGGAAGTCATCTGCTATTCACATATTAACTGCACAGGCTGTCGCACAGCATTAGGGCAACTAAATCAAACTGGACGCCATGCAGTGTGGCATAAGTCCAGTACGGCATTATTAAGCCAAAACTCTGACGCTCTCGCCCTGCCGTTACTCTCATACCTACCTCTGTTTAACAACCTCTACAAAAAAAAGAAAAGAAAAAGAAGAAGAAAGGGAAAAAAGAAAGAAAAAACAAGCAGACCGCGAATCGAACCAAGGCCCCAGCAAGCACTGACCAACATCTTTACCACTGACCCAACCCTGCCCGTACTTGATCCCTGCTGGAATGAAGGTACAGACGCTTCGGAAGCCACACCGAGCTTGTCAATACATTCTTTGGTCGTGGGAACAAAATTGCAGCGTCACACAACAGCGCACAAAGTTGCAAAGCGTACATGACAAATTCAACTTCATGTCCTACAGGCGCATTTTCTGGAGAACCCAAGCCAAGTACAACAAAAATAGCACACCAGTGCATTCTGCCGTGAAGCCAACACGGCGAAAATAAGTCCTCCAGGAACAAAACTGCGACGCTCTTGCGCTTCCATTCCGCTAGTACACCATCGATGGGCCTCTCACAGCAACGCCCATGTGTGGGCTTTTCTTTCTAAAGCTCAGTGTCAACAGATATTCCACCAAAACAAGGTGGAATGCATTGCTTCAACGGAGGGCAGCGAGTACGCCGGTCAAGCCAAATTTAAGAAACCATGTCCCGGATGTCTGGGAATGATCCAGTGTGGCCGCAGTATTGTACATATTATTCAATGCGAATGTAGTTTCATATAATAATAAGATTTATTTCAGGTCGTTGGTGCGGGGCTCCCTAAGTGAACAATTGGTAAGCAATGTGATGAATGTTGATATTAGGTTTTCTTTCAGAATCTGATGACTTTTGCAATATTAATAACGAATAAATTATGTATATTCTTTACATGTACTGTCTCGTGTTTTTATTTCTTCTGTTACAGGTCGTGAAGGTTTTTCGGCTGGGTTTTTCTCCTTCACCTGATTGGCATTACAATTAGCACAATTCCCAGCACTATTGGCTTCAATAAATACATTTCAACTTGATTGGCAATATAATTGGCATTAATAAATATATTTCAATTTGTACTTTTTGTGTATGACTCCTCTTTGCATGTCTATGCATGTTGTAAGTGCGCGGACAACCCTCCGCACGCGCGCCGCGCGGGAAAAAATACGCGAATGAAGTCGGCCCAGGGGTCAGTGAACGCGCCCGTAACTCGCATTGCCCGTTATGCCCAACCATCTTTTACTACTCATTTTTTTGTAAGACTACTATTAATTGGAATGATCTTCCCTTGAATATTGCTGAGCTCACTGATCACACCATATTTCATAGGAAGATATCATCTACCATTTAACCATTCACAAGTAATCAATTGATTCCTTTCTTTTCGCACCCTTATTTGTCAAGTGCATTTATTATACTTAATGTTTTTGCTTATGCTTGTTATGTTCATATCTGTACAACCCCACTCCCCCATGCAATGCTCGCAAGAGCCTTTGCGGTATTGTAAATAAATAAGTAAATAAATAAATAAATACAGCCACATTGCGCGGGAATGCCGTTCGTACCGATCATTAACCTGCTCGATCTGCGGAGGACATCTGGCCTTGCTAGTCGAGATCCACGCGGGTCCTCCGAACGTTCGTCCATACTCTCCGACAGTCTTCAAACACTGAACGCACCTATCACGACAGCAACGTGCATGAGACCGACTACGCACGTCCTTTTGCAAACGGCTCGAGCTTGGGGTATTCGACCCATTGGCAGTCACCTGGTTCATGTTCTATTTGACACAGGGAGTCACCGAACTTACGTGCGTTGAGATCTAGCCAGGAAACTTGAATGCCCCATACTCGGAACGGAAGACATCACCGTGTGCACATTTGGCTGCAGTAAGGCTCCTCATGCCCAAGAATTAGGGACAAAACGTAAAGCAGGCTTCACCTAAAAAGGTTCTCATACAGCCCGTGTATTCCGGAACGAAAAGCGCGTGCTACATATTCTGCTGGCAGCGCTTTGCATTCGTTCTCTAATGGCATCTTGGCTCTGCCAGGACAAAACTTTTGAGCCATTTTTGGGGCATGAATAGTGGCATCTTCAAGGTTCCATTTGGGTTCCAAATTTTGAACCTATAAAGAAGGCTTCCATCGCCGCACGCATGCCTTGCGGCGAAGCCTACATTCAAGGCCACTAGCAATCACAGGTCTGGGAAATGGTCCACCGCATAAGAGACAAACAGATAAGAGACACAAACAAGAAGTAACAATACGGGGAGAAAAGATTTGTGTGTGACATAATGTATTAAGGGCATTGGATATAAAAAACGAAAAACTTGACAGCTGTTAGTAAAACTAATATGGTTGCGGTTGTTATACGGAGCAAGCGCAGTAGACGGCGATCACAACTACTGTATTCATTCACTACTGGCGACAAATGCTGTAGCATTTGTCGCCCGTGCACTTCGCTCGCTGTCGCTTTTGCTGTTTTATTTGTAGTTCGAGAGTGTGTATTTGCTGGCCATGCCGCCCAAGAGGCCCCCTCTCGAGCCCGTCTACGAGGACGACAGGATGAGGAACGGTTCCCACTACCGTGGCCGCATTGAAGCGTGATTGTGTCTCAAGAAACACCCCCTTTTGATAACGACTTCTCCTCAACCAGAGGTCAACGATGGCAGCACAGGAGCCGACGGCTTGTTAACAGCCCCTGCACCCAATCTTCCTGCGCAGTCGACGGCGATCACAACTACTGTATCCATGCTTGTCCTTTTCAACAGGTGAGGAACTTGTTGAATTGATTTGACTAGCTTCAGCTTCCCTGTCTTTCTGCCGTCGACTGCGAACGTACTGTTAAAATGTCTGACATATGTATCTCTTGTAAAAGTGTGTTATCTGCAGACAAACTTTTTGTATCATGTGTTGAGTGCGGGCTCCCCTACCACCTTGGGAAATGCTCTGGAATTACTGACAGTATGTATCGAACAAAGAAGTCTGCCATAGCAGAAAGTTGGAAACGTCAAACTTGTGAAGTAGGAAATGAGAGGGCTCGGCGAAGTCTTGAACCGGAGAGTCAGACGGAAATTTACAAAGTATCACTGCAACAAGAGCTTCATGAGGTTAAGCAGATGCTTGCGGACCTGTTACCAGTTAGAGCGAAGATAGATGAAGTTTCCGCGACAGCTGAAGAAGTAAAGCGATCAATTGAAATGATGTCTGCAAAATACGATGAAGATACTTAGGGTACAAGGAGAGCATCATAAAGAAATTAAACAGTTGGAAAAGAGGGTGTTGCGACTTGAAAGCACTACTTCAAATGAAGACATGTACAAGCTAAATATGGATCTAAATCGCATGGAGCAATACAACAGACAAAATAACATAGAGATGCATGGTGTGAAAGCCATACCGAGAGAAAATATTTTTCATGTACTTGATACGATAGCCGAAAAACTAGAGATTGATAAGCCCACGCCAGAACAAATTGAAGCGGTTCACAGATTGCCTGCGAAGGCCAACAACATACCCCCTATCATAGTCAGGTTTGTGAACCGCGGCACAAGAAACAGATGTCTGGAAAACAGGAACAAACTGAGGAAAAACAAAATAGATAATTAGGATATTTACATTAATGAGAACCTCACTGCACAGAACAAAAGACTATTTTTCCTGGCACGTGAAAGATCTAATTTACCGAACTACAGATGTACGTGGCAAAAAATGGCACTGTGTACGTGGGAAAAAAGGATGGAGACGAGCCTGTTAGAATATCACCAGGTTGGCCAAATTGAATTTGGCCAACCTAATGTAACCTAGCAGAAGACTGCGTTAGGTACAGTATGATGTATTGTTACCAGTTTCTCTTATGATGTGTCATAATTATGTAACAAATGAAACGTTTCGCAATACAGTCTGTGGTTTCCATTCTCATATTTCTTTGATCCACTTGAATGCTCGGAGTCTGCGACCAAAACAGGACAGCATAGAAATATTTCTGCTGTCACTGAATTTTTCTTTTGACGTACTGGCTTTTACAGAGACTTGGATTGCTCAAAATGAAATTCCTGTACATATTCCTGGCTACTCCCTTGTCGCTATAGGGAGAACAATTAAGCGTGGAGGAGGCGTAGCACTTTATTTGAACCATCAGTATTTAGTAGAAAATGACCTCTCAGCGGTTAATGAGGATGTTGAAAGCATGTACTAAGTTGTGGTCTACTGATTGCTGCGATATATAGGCCGCCTTCTGGGAACCAAAAAAAGGTTTCTGGAGTATATGGAATGGCTCCTGAAAAAGGCTGATAATATGAAAATGTCACTCGTTATTTTAGGCGATTTAAATATAAACTTTTTAACCATTGACGCCACAGCTATCACGAACCTTTATGAATCGTACGGACATGAAAACCTCGTGACTCTTCCAACACGGCCAGAATCAAACTCGTTGCTCGACCCTTGCATCACAAACTGTACACGTGTATTATATTCCGGTGCCTTCTCAACATTAATCAGTGATCATCTGCCTGTCTTTTGCATTTTCTCGTCAACAGCTGCTAATAACATAGGTAACTATTTCCCGCATCATAACATGAGAGTTATAAATGAAGAAGCATTAAATGAATTCCATGACAAAGTATCCGCTATTGACTGGGTTGACTATTACAGTGAAAAAGATCCAAATATTTTAGATCGGTTATTGTACGACAGGGTTTTCGAATGCTACGATAAGTGTTTTCCATTGCTAGCTCCACGACAACGAAGTAAGAAAATTCGCAAGCCCTGGGTGACCCAATCTCTACTCGGGGATATAAGAAAGAAGAACGAGCTGTTCCGTAAATTTCTTACGATACGCAACGCTCATGATCTTCGGCTATTTAAACAATATCGTAGTGAAGTAACAAAGAAACTAAAAGATGTGAAATCTCAATATTATGCTCATCTGTTTAACCAGGGACAGGGAAACTCATCAAAAGTGCGGAGCACAGTAAGGTAATTAGCTTTTGCACATATTCCTTCTGAAATACCTAGAGAACTTACGATAAACGGTAATACTTACTCTGGACAAGCGCTTGCTGATATGGTTAATAATCACCTAATAGAGGTTGGTGTGTTTCACACCGCCCCAACTGGCACCAGCGAAGTCGTTTGAAGAATATTTAAATTTATCACAAAGTGGATCACTTTTTCTGTTTCCAACAACCCCTACTGAGGTTGAACAGACGATTTTGGCATTGAAAAAATCGAGATCCTCAGGCGACGATGATTTTAAGGTTCAACCAATTAAACATGTAGCACCTGTGCTAAGCAAACCTCTGTGTTATCTTATTTACTCTGAACTATCGACCGGTATCTTTTCTGATGAACTAAAAACAGCAAGCAAAAGTAATTATACTAAGCAAAGGAGGAGACAAAAACGACATAAATAATTATCGACCGATCTCTATTCTCCCCATATTATCTAAAGTAGTCGAGAAGATCATCAATAAGAGACTGCTACCTTTCTTGGAGCATCATAACATAATCACGGAATCTCAATTCGGATTTCAGAAAGGGAAATCGACGGAAGCTGCTTTACTTGGAATAAAGGATAAAATTATTCATAATATCGAGAATCGATTGTATACTATTGGCTTATTTCTAGACTTCAAAAAAGCCTTCGACTCCATTCAGCACGACATTCTTTTGCAACAATTGAATGCGTACGGCATTCGTGGGGTGGCTTATAATCTTTTTCATAGCTATCTTGCCTCGAGATATCAGTAAGTATCTGTACATGGCTGTAATTCCATAAAACAGGCGATAAGATACGGCGTTCCTCAAGGCTCGATTCTTGGCCCCGTTTTGTTCCTTCTCTACATTAACGATATCATCAATATTCCGCACACAAATGACATCGTCATGTACGCGAATGACACAAACGTATTTTTTTTACATAAATCCTTAGATCACCTAAATATTATGGTAAATAATTATCTTAGTGAATTATCTATATGGTTGAATGTAAATAGGTTAAAGTTAAACATTAAGAAAACCAAATATATAATATTTGTGGCGAAAAACAAGCCGATCGAGAACAGTGCTATAGATTTACGCATAGGCAATGATACACTACAACCAGTAAGAGAAATTAAGTTCTTAGGGGTATGGTTTCAGGTAAATTTGGTATGGAACACACACATTAACAATGTGTCAGGAGAAATTGCAAGGAAAATTGGCGCCCTCTATCGAATTAAACATCTGTTGCCCCAATGGCTAAGAAGGACACTTTATTACGCCCTAATTTATCCTACACTTTATTACTGTTTGTTAGTATGGGGATTAACTAGCTCGACAAATGACACGAGAATTTATCCACTACAAAAGAGAGCCGTACGTTTCATTACGAATACTACCGCAGTCTCTTCAGAGACTTTTCGGGAATTAAAAATAATGCCAATACACTCGTCACCTATACACTCACTCACCTATACTCACGTCATTTATACACTTTAAAGCCTGGGTTCCACGCATACAATATATTCTATTCAGGTACAATTCAATTAAGCACCACAACTGAACGCTACCCACTACGCAAGCTTAATTTATCTGTCTACCCTTATAGTCGTACGAAGTATGGCATGCAGGCGACTGACTATTTATTACCAAATTTTTGCAACACTATGAGCCACTTATTTACTTCTTTTCAAACATTTCCTGTATACAAAAGAACACTGATGGAAGCATTACTGAATGTAGATATATTGACCTCTGTAGATTAATTCATTAAAACAATGACTGGAACCATTATTAGTAAAATTGTCCTGTTGATGTTAAAGGTTGCTGGTATTAATCACTGGTGATGTTAAAACTGACCAAAATGTATGCTATTCTGCAAACAATTCTTGTGTTGTCAAAATCGCTGTGACTGCTTGTAGAGGACCAGGCTCCTCGTCAGGGATCCTAATCCCTTTTGTACATGGCTCTCATTTCCTTCGGAAATAAGATGAAAATCAAATTTAAAAAAAAAAATCAAATCAGACGTGTGCACATTATGGCTATGAGGAAGTCTGTTCGTATATGCTAAACTGTGAGCAACCGAATAAAACATAAAATAAAGGTGTGGTTAGAGTGAACGGCACAACAACAACAATAAATGATGACGATGAGATGAGGTGTCTCACCGTACCCTACCCCATTGCACGTGGAACATTATGTGAAGATGATGAAGGAGGATGAAAATAGAAGAATGAACTAAATTGAACGGCGCTAATATTGACCAAGGGCAGCTTAAGGTGACATGTACTACCATGCAGAGGAAAATGTGATATCTGAGGTTCTACGATGTGCTAGGGTTGTCAAACCAAGATTATTCAGGAAAGTTTCATAATTATAGACACTAATGTGCCGGTCATAGAGAATACTGATAAATTGTCGTTGATAATGTTCGATATCCACAGAAAGTGTGATTCACATAGCTCGAAGGAGCAGACAAAAACTCAAGAATTCTGTAAGCAATAGGATAAGTGGAACAAAGATGGGTTGAACAAAATTCTAAGTAACGCGTCAGATGACACAGGTTTCCGCCATAGCTGTCCTATATCACTTATATCTTGCCCTATATCGCGTATATCAGTATATCACTTTAGGACATTTAATCTTAACATGTTGCTTTAAAGGGACTATGAAACGATTTTTTCTTCGTTTCGTTCGAAAGAAGACATTTTTCTGAGTCTAGAACCGAAATTTTACTTTCGTCGCGCGAGCGGATTTCTCGGGAGCGAATTTAAACGGAGCGGCGAAGGGAGGACAGCTGGCGCCGCACCGTGACGAGCTGCCGAGCGGAGACACAACGGGCAACTTGACGCGACCACGGCCGGCTCAGCAACACGTCATCGTGACGTGTTGCCGAGCCGAGGAATCCCGCCAGGAGCATGCGCCGTAGGATCCCGCGTATGCGTTCATCGGGAGTGGAAATCTCCATGACAGCAGCTTTCGCGCGATCGGCAGATCGTGACGTTGCCCACATACGTGAGGCCGACAACGGCAAGCCCTTTCACCATCACCACCACCACCATCGGCAGATTTCGGCAGTGCCGGCAGCCACAGCGCGAGTTCGCGGCCTTACTTGCCATTGTGCAACACCGGTGACGTAACGGGGAACCGAAGAGCGGTCCGTACAGTTACACCATCGGCAGGGAAATATGCGCGGGAGAGGAGGAACGCGGAAGAGACATTTCCAGCGCGCGCTCCTCGCAGAGTGGAGCGATTTCGTCCGGAAAAAATTGTGTCATATTAGTTTCTCTGCGGGAAGAACAGTTTCCATCGAAAAAAAGTATGGGGGTTCGGGAAATTTCATAGTCCCCTTTAAAGGAACTATGAAATTTCCCGAACCCCCATACTTTTTTTCGATGGAAACTGTTCTTCCCGCAGAGAAACTAATATGCCACAAATTTTTCCGGACGAAATCGCTCCACTCTGCGAGGAGCGCGCGCTGGAAATGTCTGTTCCGCGTTCCTCCTCTCCCGCGCATATTTCCCTGCCGATGGTGTAACTGTACGGACCGCTCTTCGGTTCCCCGTTACGTCACCGGTGTTGCACAATGGCAAGTAATGCGCCACTGCCGAAATCTGCCGATCGCGCGAAAGCTGCGGTCATGGAGATTTCCACTCCCGATGAACGCATACGCAGGATCCTACGGCGCATGCTCCTGGCGGGATTCCTCGGCTCGGCAACACGTCACGATGACGTGTTGCGGAGCCGGCCGTGGTCGCGTCAAGTTACCCGTTGTGTCTCCGCTCGGCAGCTCGTCACGGCGCGGCGCCAGCTGTCCTCCCTTCGCCGCTCCGTTTAAATTCGCTCTCGAGAAATCCGCTCGCGCGACGAAAGTAAAATTTCGGTTCTAGACTCAGAAAAATGTCTTCTTTCGAACAAAACTAAGAAAAAAATCGTTTCGTAGTCCCTTTAAAAACTGTGTAACGGCTCGCAAAGCTGGCAGTTGAGTGCTCGATGGCCATGGGCCCAGCACCTTCTGCACTCCGAAGGGTCGATTGTCAACCCGGCCTAACGCGGCTAAAAGTCTGTCATGACACTCAGAGTATCTTGGGCACATAACTATAATATGTTCGACGTCTTCGATTGAGCCACAGACTGGACAATTGGGAGAGTCCGCCTCCCCAAGCCTGTACAGGAGTCTTGCACTGTAGGCTACATTGAGCCGGAGCCTGTGAAACAATGACGTAAGCTGCCGTGGCATGGACGTTGGGAGGACCAGGGCTAGTTCGGGGTTCTGTGTCTATGTCTACTGGTGTGTAACATGTATTATGCAGAGGAAACCGAGGACTTGCACCTGATTCAATCAGATTCCACTAGAACCGGGTTGAATCAGATTCAGTGCAACCGATTACACCAGACTTATTGAGGAAATACATATATAACCCTATTTCCTCCCCCCCCCCCTCCGATGCTTCTGAAAACTATAACAAAAAATGTCAGGCCATGTGGGATTCATGCCTTCTGTCAGAATCGCAAAAATCTGGAGCCATGCACATAAGAGTTTTGCAATAGTCCCAAACTTCCTCATCCTAAGAGAAGAAAATGCTGTGTTGTGAATCGCCACTATTCGGACACGAATTGAGCAGTCTCTCGATTTATTTGCAGGAAGATGTCATTACATTACTTGCAGGGAGCGCACCGATATCAATAATTGAGTCCAAGTAGTTCATAACATCAGGAAACGTGGGGACGTGCTCCGCTGCATACGTTGTTCATCTGCTCATCTCGGAAAGCAACAATCCGTTACTCCGAAGCACGCTTGGGGGGGGGGGGGATATGTTTATTATATTAAAAAAAAATAAAAGGGAAATGTTAGCCACCGCTATTGCGGCTTGCTGGCACGCTTGAGCATTCTGGTCTTCCTATGGCGAGGTTGTCAAGCCTCAGAGCATACATCCGATTCTGAGTGGCATGCTGCGAGGTTCGACGGAGCCACTGGAACAGCTCTGCCATACTGGGGTGCCGCCTGCCGATTCGACTCAGTAGGCCGTTGTGTCAGCCTTCTACCATGTTCGTGTACCAAGGCCCGGTATTTTTGAATTGACCTCATATGTCTTTGATAACAGAATTTTCGATCCAGAAGCTCTCGAACTACAAGGAGAATTACCAGGTGATCGGAATCGCTTCGACTGACCTGACGGATTGTCATTCGGACAGGGAACCAGCAGATGGCTTGTTGGTGGTATTAGCGACATATTTTTTATCAAATCTTCTTTGCAGTTTACATATTAAGGATATTAGTACTTATTATTATTTGTTTCTTCTAAAAGTATTGATTGTGAAGAATTCATGAAATAGAGTGAGAAACAACAATAACGAATGCTTAAGTGGTGATGATGTAGTGGGATGTTTCGTGCTAAGGCACCTATCCGATTGCTTGAGGGGGAGAAGATGCTGAATGATGGTGAATGTTCATAGCGCACGCAGGAGCCCGGTTGCTGTTAAAAATGTGATGAGGGCTTGAAGAGCTCGTAGCTGGTGCGCTGGGCTGGAGGCAGGGTTGAATGCAAACCATGCCGTGGGTACAGGTACTACATTAGTTTTTAGGTGGAAAAAAATGTACGCAAGGAGCCATGTCGCAATACGAACTGCAACTGTACAATACAAAGAAGTCCCAACGTGGTCACGAGCCGGAGGGAATATAGATCCAAACGAGAGAGAAGATCCATACGGAAGAAACATCCATTGGGATACAAGACCCGAACGAGAAAGCAGATTCATGCGGCAAAAAGATCCATTCTTTCCCTGTGAATCTTTTTCCCCGAAATCTAATATTTTCTGTGACATTTTGCCTCGCCTGTCGACGTTTGAACTGCCTCATACAAAATTATGGGCATTAAAATCTCCCAACAGAAGAAATAGTGGTGGGAGCGCATCTAGTAAACTTTTGAGGTCTTTTCGTTCGACTGCAACTGATGGTGGTAGATACAGAGAACGTACGGTTAGGACCCCGTCGAGACAAGTTTGCATAGCAACTGCCTAGAAGGGGGCTAATTCCACCGAATTTGAAACAAGCGTGGAACCTTTGGGCCTCCGATTCGACTGAAAAAAATATATTCGGTGGACAATGGTGAATGATGGAAAATTACTCAGTTTGAACATTCAGGGTCAATGCTATTCGCGAGGGAGACGGGGCGAAATTATTGATGCCGTTTTAAGACTAGCCGTCGTAGGCGATGTCCATGGAGCCAACGGCGCGTCGCAGAACACCATAACTTTTACTATGCAACGTACGAGTGGTGGGTAACCACCGGGCTACTTGGTTTTACTATAGCAGCGGTAGTTATTTTTTCAAAAATGTGAAAGTCGCAACAGAGCCCGTTTTCGAACCCCTCTTCTACGCGACCGGTTCACCGCAGAAACACGAGATTAATACAGGTGTCTTCGCCATTCAAAGCTCTTTACAATGGTGTCAATTTCGTTTTTTTTTTTCTGCGCACAGAAGTAAGTGTTTTCGCCCATTTTCGGAAATGTGTGTCTGAAAATGAGCGTACTTTGGACACTCATAGCGCGAGCGCGCCAAATTATGGAACCAGCACCTGATATATTGCTGGACAATGCTTGACCAATACCTGGAATAAAAATTAGCATTCGTTCTTGACCGCAGCCGACCCAGCGATTTTTCAAGCAAACGCCGGCGCATCCGCTCAAGCCCTCAAGTCGTCTGCTCCTTCCACAACGTCATAGCGCGTTGTCTCATCGTGTGCATCGTGCGTTCAAACTTAAAATAGAAAAAGTAATAACACTTAAGGGGGGTGTATGGCACGTTTATTTACATGTGTGGCACGTCTTTGTGGGCTCTATATAGGGCAACCTCTTTCGATGTTGTGTTCTCTTTCGCCCACACATAACAGGAGCGAAGCCTCGGTATTGGCCGAACATCCTTCCACTCTTCCAGTTTCCGCGCCCTGTAGTCGCAAACATCATTAACGGGAAGATGTAGGAGTGTTACATTTCGCACCTTTTTCGACACAGCATCACTGAAGGCAGCAGAGTTTAGGATCACGTCCGCTGGTTTGCAGCGGAGATTGTATGTTGTTGCCGCATGTTTAACTACACCGCCGACACTATCGCAGGCGTTTTTGCCATGACCGGGGGCCGAGAAGATCCATCTTTTTGTTGTCGTGTTGCGTCCTATCTCGAAATGCTGAAATCTGTTTTTAAAATGGGAGCATTGCGAGCGGTCTCGTCATTACACTCCATGGAGTTCAGCCATTCGCCGGAAGCTCCAATGGACGCAATGGTCCAGGGAAAATGGCGGGCGCCCAAACCACGTGATCTGCAGGAGCCACTCACAGCGTCCCAGATCAGCAGCGCGAGAAAAAAGCTCGGGTCAAGTGCGCATGCGCAGACCGACCTCCTTTTCCAACCTCCTCGCCCTTCTCTCCTCGGGTTTTTTGTCGCTCCTCTCGTCCCCGCTACCCCTCAGCCTCGTCCGTTTGTCTTCGGGCTTGCTGTAGAGCAACGATCATGCTGTCCCAAAGCAGACAATAAAAAAGCAATGGTGTATGACAAAGCAAGTTTATTTGTCCTCGGGAACTGCCTCGAAAAAGCTACAGTGCATATCTTTTTACATCTTGTAACAGGCCTCACTGGAGCTTTAGGTGCTTCGACATCGAAGGGCAGTTGAGAAGCCAATCGCAGTTCGGACACCCAGAATGTAGAGGTAAACAGTTTTCGAAAACAGGCTGAGCCATGTGCGTCGTTGTTGCCGATGGCTGCGGGAGCACCAAAACAAAACAAAAGAGTCAATTGATGATCCGTAACTCTGCACGAAAATCACTGTTATGATAGGCAATCGATGTTGATTTCGTATTTGAACACCAAAGCACACTTGTCACAAATATTCGTAGATCATAGTGAATGAACGGCTGCGACGTGCATGAGGGGCAACTAGCATAACCACACATAATTTGATTAGCGGCATATCTGAACGCACAAGTTACGGCAATGCACTGCACTACTAAACGCCGCTAACGTACCGAGTGACTCGTAAATGTTGTACGTAATACACTTAACGTGTAAACTTGCATCACTTCCTTCGGTCACAAAAAGTAATCAAACTTGTCTTACCGTTCACCTGCGGGACGTCGGAAAGAGTGCAGACTTCCTCTCTGACAATTTCTACGTCCTTTGGAGGTGTAGGGATTTATTTATTTATTTATTTATTTAAGTATGTTAGAGACCCCCAGGGGGTACTACATAACAGAGTGGAGATAAGCATATAAGAAAAGTACAATAAGAACGCGTAACAAAAGTATTACACAAAGTGAAAAATGAAATATCAAGTTGATAAGGGAAGAGGACGTGTACCATTGGGAAAAGCATGATGAACCTGAAGCTCTGGATTGGAGGCTGAAGCTTTCCCGTCGCAGGAATAACAAGTTCAGGTCCTGCATTCAACAGCTAAAGCCTCACCTGCCACGTTTTCAAGTTGAACCCCAGGCGCGTTCAACTCCACCTTGGACCCTCCCTCTGCCATCTGCTTCACTATCCGTTCCCGGGCTGGAGAGAAAGGATGACGTCGCTGCAGGTGTGTCCAAGGCGCTCACACTGGATATGATGAGCGAGCTGTATGCAGGCTTTACTCCTGTTTTTACGGATGGCTCGTCCACAAAATCCAGCTCTGCATGCGCCTATATTATTCCGTCCGAAGACATAACTGGTATCTTCCGTCTCTCGCATCTGACGTCGTCAACATGTGCTGAGCTACATGCTTTGCTCTTTGCCATGCGCAGGATCCTGCAGTGTTCAGCTTGGCCATGGGTCTTCTACACAGACTCGAAAGCTGTTATGCAATGCCGCGCAACAATGGGCATACGAGGTCCTCTCGTGTCCATTGTTGCTGACGTGCTTGAAACTTACAAGGAGCTGCTAGACCTGGGCCACTGCGTAGTATTACAGTGGGTACCTGGTCATGTCGGCGTACCCGGCCATGAAGAGGCCGACCGGGCGGCCCTGCAGGGTCATCATATAGCTTCAGCCCACTCTATTATCTTGCCCAAAGGTGATCGTCAGGCCCTCGTCCGTGCTCTCTCTGCAGACAAGACAAGATACAGTGGCTGCATGACATTACACCCTACTCTCTGCTCCACGCAGTGAATCCTTCTCTTTCACTTTCGCTTTCTCATCGCCTTCCGCGACACTACGCATCCCTGCTTCACCGCATGCGGCTGAATGTTTCATTTACACGAGTTATGAGGCAGCGTCTTGGCCCTGCGCCCTCGGACCTTTGTGCAGCATGCAGTGTGCGTGCAGACCTGCACCACCTACTTATGGACTGCCCGGACTACCAGCGGGAGCGTGGGATCTTGCAGCACGAACTGCATGCGATCGATCATCGCCCCTTTACCATAGGCAAGGTGCTGGGCCCATGGTCCAGTCCAGCTCATACACGCCAAGGTCTGCGTCACCTCTGGGACTTCTTGTCATCAACAGGCCTCTCCACCCTGTTTTGATTACCGGACCCCTTATCATATCCATCATCATCTCTCATCACGTACAAGTGGCACTGGGGCAGCGCCCAGCCTGCTGGCCGGCATCAGCCCCATCTCATCATCGTATCTCTATTTGTGTGTGTGTGTGTGTGTGTGTGTGTGGATTGGAGGAGGGCAGCCTTAAAACCAGCAGGGTCGTGAGTTCAAGCAACATGTTCAGACAGTAGATTCCAGTAACTAATTGTTTTAGGAAAGAATGAATTTAGAAAAGAAGTGGTGTTACAGTTGGGGTAGCTTAATCTTATGGATATGGAAGGGGCGCAACCTGGCTATCAACCGTCTTGGCGAGAGAAGGTCAACGTCAAGGTTATTCTCTATACGTGAAACACTTGCGTCTCTAGAATAGTTGGATGTAATGAAGCGCATTACCCTGTTTGAACTGACTCTAATGCTTGAATTAAGTGGGGATCCCATATGGCCGATGCGTATGCGAGTTTGGGCACCACGAATGCACGGTATGAAAGCAGTTTTACATGAGGTGGTGCAAGCACAAGGTGCCTACGAAGATACCCGAGGCTCTATTGGCGTCGGCGACGACGTTTTGGATATGAAGTGCCCAACGCATACTCGAATCCAAATGCAGCCCCAGATACTTATACAGGGTGTACACGGTGTATACAGGGTGTTTCATAGTCCCTTTAAAGGGACTATGAAATTTCTCGAACCCCCATACTTTTTTTCGATGGAAACTGTTCTTCCCGCAGAGAAACTAATATGCCACAAATTTTTCCGGACGAAATCGCTCCACTCTGCGAGGAGCGCGCGCTGGAAATGTCTGTTCCGCGTTCCTCCTCTCCTGCGCATATTTCCCTGCCGATGGTGTAACTGTACGGACCGCTCTTCGGTTCCCCGTTACGTCACCGGTGTTGCACAATGGCAAGTAATGCGCCACTGCCGAAATCTGCCGATCGCGCGAAAGCTGCGGTCATGGAGATTTCCACTCCCGATGAACGCATACGCAGGATCCTACGGCGCATGCTCCTGGCGGGATTCCTCGGCTCGGCAACACGTCACGATGACGTGTTGCTGAGCCGGCCGTGGTCGCGTCAAGTTACCCGTTGTGTCTCCGCTCGGCAGCTCGTCACGGCGCGGCGCCAGCTGTCCTCCCTTCGCCGCTCCGTTTAAATTCGCTCTCGAGAAATCCGCTCGCGCGACGAAAGTAAAATTTCGGTTCTAGACTCAGAAAAATGTCTTCTTTCGAACAAAACTAAGAAAAAAATCGTTTCGTAGTCCCTTTAAAAACTGTGTAACGGCTCGCAAAGCTGGCAGTTGAGTGCTCGATGGCCATGGGCCCAGCACCTTCTGCACTCCGAAGGGTCGATTGTCAACCCGGCCTAACGCGGCTAAAAGTCTGTCATGACACTCAGAGTATCTTGGGCACATAACTATAATATGTTCGACGTCTTCGATTGAGCCACAGACTGGACAATTGGGAGAGTCCGCCTCCCCAAGCCTGTACAGGAGTCTTGCACTGTAGGCTACATTGAGCCGGAGCCTGTGAAACAATGACGTAAGCTGCCGTGGCATGGACGTTGGGAGGACCAGGGCTAGTTCGGGGTTCTGTGTCTATGTCTACTGGTGTGTAACATGTATTATGCAGAGGAAACCGAGGACTTGCACCTGATTCAATCAGATTCCACTAGAACCGGGTTGAATCAGATTCAGTGCAACCGATTACACCAGACTTATTGAGGAAATACATATATAACCCTATTTCCTCCCCCCCCCCTCCGATGCTTCTGAAAACTATAACAAAAAATGTCAGGCCATGTGGGATTCATGCCTTCTGTCAGAATCGCAAAAATCTGGAGCCATGCACATAAGAGTTTTGCAATAGTCCCAAACTTCCTCATCCTAAGAGAAGAAAATGCTGTGTTGTGAATCGCCACTATTCGGACACGAATTGAGCAGTCTCTCGATTTATTTGCAGGAAGATGTCATTACATTACTTGCAGGGAGCGCACCGATATCAATAATTGAGTCCAAGTAGTTCATAACATCAGGAAACGTGGGGACGTGCTCCGCTGCATACGTTGTTCATCTGCTCATCTAGGAAAGCAACAATCCGTTACTCCGAAGCACGCTTGGGCATTCTGGTCTTCCTATGGCGAGGTTGTCAAGCCTCAGAGCATACATCCGATTCTGAGTGGCATGCTGCGAGGTTCGACGGAGCCACTGGAACAGCTCTGCCATACTGGGGTGCCGCCTGTCGATTCGACTCAGTAGGCCGTTGTGTCAGCCTTCTACCATGTTCGTGGACCAAGGCCCGGTATTTTTGAATTGACCTCATATGTCTTTGATAACAGCATTTTCGATCCAGAAGCTCTCGAACTACAAGGAGAAGTACCGGGTGATCGGAATCGCTTCGACTGACCTGACGGATTGTCATTCGGACAGGGAACCAGCAGATGGCTTGTTGGTGGTATTAGCGACATAATTTTTATCAAATCTTCTTTGCAGTTTACATATTAAGGATATTACTACTTATTATTATTTGTTTCTTCTAAAAGTATTGATTGTGAAGAATTCATGAAATAGAGTGAGAAGCAACAATAACGAATGCTTAAGTGGTGATGATGTAGTGGGATGTTTCGTGCTAAGGCACCTATCCGATTGCTTGAGGGGGAGAAGATGGTGAATGATGGTGAATGTTCATAGCGCACGCAGGAGCCCGGTTGCTGTTAAAAATGTGATGAGGGCTTGAAGAGCTCGTAGCTGGTGCGCTGGGCTGGAGGCAGGGTTGAATGCAAACCATGCCGTGGGTATAGGTACTACATTAGTTTTTAGGTGGAAAAAAATGTACGCAGGGAGCCATGTCGCAATACGAACTGCAACTGTACAATACAAAGAAGTCCCAACGTGGTCACGAGCCGGAGGGAATATAGATCCAAACGAGAGAGAAGATCCATACGGAAGAAACATCCATTGGGATACAAGACCCGAACGAGAAAGAAGATTCATGCTTCAAAAAGATCCATTCTTTCCCTGTGAATCTTTTTCCCCGAAATCTAATATTTTCTGTGACATTTTGCCTCGCCTGTCGACGTTTGAACTGCCTCATACAAAATTATGGGCATTAAAATCTCCCAACAGAAGAAATAGTGGTGGGAGCGCATCTAGTAAACTTTTGAGGTCTTTTTGTTCGACTGCAACTGATGGTGGTAGATACAGAGAACGTACGGTTAGGACCCCGTTGAGACAAGTTTGCATAGCAACTGCCTAGAAGGGGGCTAATTCCACCGAATTTGAAACAAGCGTTGAACCTTTGGGCCTCCGATTCGACTGAAAAAAATATATTCGGTGGACCATGGTGAATGATGGAAAATTACTCAGTTTGAACATTTGGGTCAATGCTATTCGCGAGGGAGACGGGGCGAAATTATTGATGCCGTTTTAAGAATAGCCGTCGTAGGCGATGTCCCTGGAGCCAACGGCGCGTCGCAGAACACCATAACTTTTACTATGCAACGTACGAGTGGTGGGTAACCACCGGGCTACTTGGTTTTACTATAGCAGCGGTAGTTATTTTTTAAAAAATGTGAAAGTCGCAACAGAGCCCGTTTTCGAACCCCTCTCCTACGCGACCGGTTCACCGCAGAAACGCGAGATTAATACAGGTGTCTTCGCCATTCAAAGCTCTTTACAAAGGTGTCAATTTAGTTTTTTTTTTTTTTTGCGCACAGAAGTAAGTGTTTTCGCCCATTTTCGGAAATGTGTGTCACAAAATGAGCGTACTTTGGACACTCATAGCGCGAGCGCGCCAAATTATGGAACCAGCACCTGATATATTGCTGGACAATGCTTGACCAATACCTGGAATAAAAATTAGCATTCGTTCTTGACCGCAGCCGACCCAGCGATTTTTCAAGCAAACGCCGGCGCATCCACTCAAGCCCTCAAGTCGTCTTCTCCTTCCACAACGCCATAGCGCGTTGTCTCATCGTGTGCATCGTGCGTTCAAACTTAAAATAGAGAAAGTAATAACACTTAAGGGGGGGGGGGGTGTATGGCAGGTTTATTTACATGTGTGGCACGTCTTTGTGGGCTCTATATAGGGCAACCTCTTTCGATGTTGTGTTCTCTTTCGCCCACACATAACAGGAGCCAAGCCTCGGTATTGGCCGAACATCCTTCCACTCTTCCAGTTTCCGCGCCCTGTAGTCGCAAACATCAATAACGGGAAGATGTAGGAGTGTTACATTTCGCACCTTTTTCGACACAGCATCACTGAAGGCAGCAGAGTTTAGGATCACGTCCGCTGGTTTGCAGCGGAGATTGTATGTTGTTGCCGCATGTTTAACTACACCGCCGACACTATCGCAGGCGTTTTTGCCATGACCGGGGGCCGAGAAGATCCATCTTTTTGTCGTCGTGTTGCGCCCCATCTCGAAATGCTGAAATCTGTTTTTAAAATGGGAGCATTGCGAGCGGTCTCGTCATTACACTCCATGGAGTTCAGCCATTCGCCGGAAGCTCCAATTGACGCAATGGTCCAGGGAAAATGGCGGGCGCCCAAACCACGTGATCTGCAGGAGCCACTCACAGCGTCCCAGATCAGCAGCGCGAGAAAAAAGCTCGGGTCAAGTGCGAATGCGCAGACCGACCTCCTTTTCCAACCTCCTCGCCCTTCTCTCTTCGGGTGTTTTGTCGCTCCTCTCGTCCCCGCTACCCCTCAGCCTCGTCCGTTTGTCTTCGGGCTTGCTGTAGAGCAACGATCATGCTGTCCCAAAGCAGACAATAAAAAAGCAATGGTGTATGACAAAGCAAGTTTATTTGTCCTCGGGAACTGCCTCGAAAAAGCTACAGTACATATGTTTTTACATCTTGTAACAGGCCTCACTGGAGCTTTAGGTGCTTCGACATCGAAGGGCAGTTGAGAAGCCAATCGCAGTTCGGACACCCAGAATGTAGAGGTATACAGTTTTCGAAAACAGGCTGAGCCATGTGCGTCGTTGTTGCCGATGGCTGCGGGAGCACCAAAACAAAACAAAAGAGTCAATTGATGATCCGTAACTCTGCACGAAAATCACTGTTATGATAGGAAATCGATGTTGATTCCGTATTTGAACACCAAAGCACACTTGTCACAAATATTCGTAGATCACAGTGAATGAACGGCTGCGTCGTGCATGAGGGGCAACTAGCATAACCACACATAATGTGATTAGCGGCATATCCGAATGCACAAGTTACGGCAATGCACTGCACTACTAAACGCCGCTAATGTACCGAGTGACTCGTAAATGTTGTACGTAATACACTTAACGTGTTAAACTTGCATCACTTCCTTCGGTCACAAAAAGTAATCAAACTTGTCTTACCGTTCACCTGCGGGACGTCGGAAAGAGTGCAGACTTCCTCTCTGACGATTTCTGCGTCCTTTGGAGGTGTAGGGATTTATTTATTTATTTAAGTATGTTACAGACCCCCAGGGGGTACTACATAACAGAGTGGAGATAAGCATATAAGAAAAGTACAATAGGAACGCGTAACAAAAGTATTACACAAAGTGAAAAATGAAATATCAAGTTGATAAGGGAAGAGGACGTGTACCATTGGGAAAAGCATGATGAACCTGAAGCTCTGGATTGGAGGAGGGCAGCCTTAAAACCAGCAGGGTCGTGAGTACAAGCAACATGTTCAGACAGTAGATTCCAGTAATTAATTGTTTTAGGAAAGAATGAATTTAGAAAAGAAGTGGTGTTACAGTGGGGTAGCTTAATCGTATGGATATGGAAGAGGCGCAACCTGGCTATCAACCGTCTTGACGAGAGAAGGTCAACGTCAAGGTTATTCTTTATACGTGAAACACTTGCGTCTCTAGAATAGTTGGATGTAATGAAGCGCATTACCCTGTTTGAACTGACTCTAATGCTTGAATTAAGTGGGGATCCCATATGGCCGATGCGTATGCGAGTTTGGGCAGCACGAATGCACGGTATGAAAGCAGTTTTACATGAGGTGGTGCAAGCACAAGGTGCCTACGAAGATACCCGAGGCTCTATTGGCGTCGGCGACGACGTTTTGGATATGAAGTGCCCAACGCTTACTCGAATCCAAATGCAGCCCCAGATACTTATACAGGGTGTCCACGCTAAGTGTGAACAGATTTTTTTTTAAATATGTCAATCACTTTTTCCGAGATGAAATCAATTGCAATATAGCATATGCTGAAGGGCACTCCCTAGGGGGGCATTAACAGACTCCTAAGGCGATGTCTTAATTAACTTTCAATAATTATTTTTTTAATTATAAAAGCAACGAAGTTGCTCCAATGAGAACATCTGATCTCTTCGGTCACCAGATACCAAAGCCGTTTTCAGCACAAAAATCCGTTCGATAGATCGTCCGCAAAAAATTCGTGAAGGAACGCCATTTTTTTCTTTATTTTATTCATTGCGCATCTCTCGAGACGCGTCTTTCCTTCGCCCCCAATACGAGAGGATGAAAGAGCACACAAATGAATGAGCATCCAAATATTTACACATACAGGGTGTTCAAGAAAACGTGTCATTGAGTTATAATAAAAAAACTACACCACCTAGAGTCATGCGGTCAATGGCATTTGTTCTTACTGGGTTTTTGCCACCTCCTCATATGAATGTCGTGTAACGCAAGTTTAACTATGTAAATGTTTGCGAGCTTAAGTCGGAAATTTGCCTAGTAAAGGTAACTTTTTTACCCCACCAATGTGAAGAGCGTGTCTAGTTTAGTCAAATTAATGATAATTGACAGGGATATTCAGGAGCTATCCCATCGGAAAAAATAGCCGAACATCATGCTCTACGGAGGTCGCACAGAATAGCGCACGATGAATTTTTCAGCGCAATCTTTTTCAGTCCGACGAAAGGAGGTTGGAAACCCAGCCCTCCCCGACATCGCAGAAATAGATAAAACAGGCACGGCTTATCACGTCCGAGTTTCGCTGGGATGATGCTTTCCCTCTCCCAATTTTAGGAACTGTTACTTTTTCTAATATCACTCTATGGGCTGGCTTCGGAACCTCTTTTTGTCGCACTGAGAGCGATTGCGCTCAAAAAGTCATCGCGCGCTACGGTCCTCTGCTCCGAAAAGCATGATATTCGGCTATTTTTTCCGATGGGATAGCGCGTGAATATCACTGTGAATTATCATGAATTTGAGTGAATTCGGCACGCTCTTCATATTGGTGGGGTAAAAAAGTGACCTTTACTTGGCAAATTTTCTGAGTTGAGTTCGCAAATATTTACATAATTAAACTTGGAGTACATGACAATCACATTAGGAGGTGGCAAAAACCTAATAAGAACTATTGCTCTTGATCGCATGATTCTAGGTGGCGTAGTTTTTTTATTATAATTCAATGACATGTTTTCTTGGACACCCTGTATAATGTGCAGCCAATCAGAGATCCCCAGATGAGGCGCGCCGGTGGCAACAGTATTTTGGAGGCGGTGCGTTTCGCTTTAGAGCCAGCGGCTCGTTCAGCTCCACAGGTTGTAATGACGCAGGTGACGTCTGTGAAAAGGACGCCACAGAAAGGGATCGTAAGACTCCTGGCACAGTTAGAGAAGCAACTGGTGTTTCAACTTCAACTTTTCTTTATTGAAAGTCAAGAAATAGTGAAACATAGAAACCGGAACCGCAGGGCAAGCCCGTGAAGCGGTTCCCCTTCAAGGATAACAAAGACTTAAGGGAGCGCCATAAAACAATGTCACAAGCAGCAATAAATAACAACAAGCGAAATAACAAAGTAAATCGAAAAACGATAGTAACATTAAAGCAACAGGGCACCAATATAGTATTAAACAACATGATGTATAGCACCAATGTATTACATGAATACAACAGCTGTAGGGCAGGAGCATAACAACTGCAAGATGGAAAAACATACCATCGAAACACATCACAATTCACTCACGATGTGAAATAATCTTATTTCGAAACACATAAAGCGATGGGGTGTCACGGATGTCATAGGGTAGACAACTTCAAAGCTCCCCGGAATAATAAGAAAAAAGAAAAACATACCGTAGTTAGAACGCAGATAGGGAAGAGCTACTGTTAGCTTATCAGTTCTAAAATAACACACATTCCAACTGAACCGAGGGAGAACTGCGCATGAGTAAACCATACCATGGATGATTTTGTAAGACAATATAAGGTACTTATATTTAACAAGGTCAGACAACGGTCTAACGCGCAATAGTGTGAAAGCGAATGGAACCGATTCTCGAAATGGTATGTGAAGCATAATGCGCAGTGCACGTTTCTGTAACACATACAAGTCATGGAGGAGAGTGTCATAAGTGATACCATAACCCTCCAAGGCGTAAGAGAGATGACTGTGGAACAACGCGTAGTAGACTGCTACCAACACCATCAGAGGAAGGAGATACTGTAAACGAGATATAGCATACAACCCTTTCTTAGCCTTTTTCCTCACATGTTCTATATGTGAATTGACCAAGCTAAATGAGAATCTATGTATACGCCAAGAAATTTCGTGTTGTCAACCCTCGGCAGCCGCATACCCCTAAATAATAATTCCCAGCTACCATAGCCAATAGATTTTTGTTTTGGACGGAAAACCATATAACAGGATTTGTCAACATTGGGTTTTAGCCCGTCGTATAAGTCACAAACTGAACTACTTTCAACAAACATATTCATGTCATCTGCATATTGCGCGGTAGTGGTAGATAAAAGTTTAGGTAGGTTGTTAGCATAGACTGAGAACAGGAAGGGACCAAGAATTGACCCTTGCGGAACACCACGAGACATGTATTGCATGGATGAGGTATACTGGCCTAGAAATACATATTGTCTCCTTCCTGTCAAATAACTAGAGAGGAGATCGAGCGCCGTACCCCGAATCCCATAGTATTCAAGTTTCTTCATTAATATTGCATGATCCAAAACTCCGAAAGCCTTGGATAAATCAATAAATATACCCAAAGTCAATAATTTATTATCAATATTAGTTTTAATTCTTTCCATAATATCCACCACAGTAAGCTCATGCAGTTGACTTGCCCTTAGTGAAACCATATTCGGAAGACGACAGGAGCTTGTGATCAATAAAAAAAATTTCTAACCTAGTCAAGATTGCCTTTTTCCAGTATTTTACTAAAAACAGAGAGTATGGATATAGGACGATAATTGGAAACCGAAAGAGAGTCACCTTTTTTGTAGACCGGTATAACCTTTGCAATTGTTTGAGGGGGAAATGTGCGTATTTCCTCACTTTGTGTTATTTTGTGTTTGTGCGCAAACTGACACAATTCTTGGTTTGTTGGTGTTGGTGTTGGTGATGGTGATGGTGATTTTTGAAACATGATGGGAAACACCTTCTTCCTAGCTTCTGGATAACTGAATTTTTTAGTTATCTTGACAGGCACCACTTCCTTTTCGTACTTCTATTTCGGACAAGACCTGGGGAGAACACCTGCGCAGTTCACGCAGTGATGCGGCCCTCCACATTGTTTAGAGTCATGACCTTGCTTGCTGCACCGAGCACAGCGAATGGCCAAACCGATTACATTTGAAACACCTGAGAGGATTGGGAATGTATGGACGTACGTCAGCTGACAGATAACCATTTTAAGCTTCTCTGGTAATGTGGGACTGTCAAATGTCAGCACAATGTTTCTATTTGTTATGTACTTATTATTTCTTCGTATCTCGATTTTTTGTACATCAACTACACCTTGATCATTCATGTTTTCAAAGATTTCTTTAGAGGAAATGTCAATAAGTTCTGGAACAGAGACTACCCTACCACTGATGTTCGAAGTTCGGTGTAGTGTAGCAGAGATCATTTTGCCCGTCATTTCTTTTGTTTCTAAAACACGACTACAGTCGACTTCAGAGATGCACTTGATGAGCGAAGGTCTCCTGAACGAAGTTTCTTTATGCGATTCTAAAGGGATGTGACTGCCCTCTCAGTGAAAATGGGGACATTATTCCAAGAGGTGTATCCTTGCCTTCAGCACTAAGAATGATACACTTCGGTGAAAACAGTTTGTAGTTTGCGGCATTGTCATCGATGCGGAAACGTTTCCCGTTATCGATCGTTGAAGAGAAAGAGTTATGAACCATGCAGGTTTGCTAATATGAGCATTCCTAGAGGTCACCCGCACTTCATGCTCATACGCGCGGGAAGGTCCTAGAGTCGTGATAACCCGTCGCCCGGAGCTTGACCAAGACATATAACATCACGCACATTTAGAATAGAGTACCTGTGCGCTTTGGAGCTCCAAAGGAATAAGGGGTCGTCACTGCTGATGAGCAGAACCCAGACAGTATTATGCGCAATGCGCGGTGACGACATCTTAGTTCTTTTCAGCCCCAAAGCGCCATGGGTGCCCTATTCTGTAACTCTCTATTATGTACAGTTTATGTCATCTTCTGCAACAGAATATTTCTAGAATGTTGTTGTACGAGATCAGTTTCGTGTTAGAAACATCCACATTTACCAAATTCAAGCTCTTCCTGTCCTTACTGTCACCGCGTTGGTATTCCCTCTGTCTACATCTGCTCAATATACCGCATCACGTGTTGATATAAAAACAGCGTAATATCGTTTTTTACGAGGGTTTATCAACGGTGGGTGTGTAAAACATTGCAATTTCACTCACGTGGAATGTAACAAATCCCGAGCATACAGAAGCGGACAAACACTAAACGCTGAGTCCCATGCCACAGAACAACTAGAGGGAATCATTCGAAACAATGTCACATTCGACGACCAATATATGAGATAAAATATTTTAACCCGAAGAGAAATGCTTCCGTTTACTTCCACGTCTGTTTCACATCATACTAAAAAAGGAAAAACGAAAAAAAACTCGAAGTAACCTTTTCCTGTGAAATGACCACGAATACATTTTGTGGTGTTGGCAATATCTCTCTGTGTTACTATTCCCCACCACCACACAACACACTGTTTATCTGCTGCGAAAAATACAGTTGTACTAAACAACTGAAATATATCATCAGCGCGCGTCCAGTAATTTGCATCTGCTTGTACAATGAAAAACCCGTCCATTGTTAAAGGGGTTGGGACACTTTCATAGGTGTGGCTCATTACATAATGGACGCGTTGTACTTGACGCCAGAATACTAACGAAAAAAAAAAAATTATTCCTCTATGTGTCGCACTTAGCGATGTACAAGCTATCGAACACACCCCGAGCAAAACGCAGAGGTCACAGCGCTCAGAGCTGCGTCCAGTCCCTCTATGTTAATGTTAACTATGTTAATCCTCAAATACAAGTTAAAAGTTGCAGAACAACCCCATCCACAATCACAAATCTGAAGTCGCTGGCAATCGGCGCGCGCGCGCGGTCGCATTACAGCTCCGACCAAAAATATATTACGTGCGCTTCCATTACACTCCCCGTTGTACACTGATCATGCTTCGAAATGAAGTGTCGTTGACGACGTACATGGAGGAGGAGTACGTGCTTATTTAAAAACCGTATTAAATACTCGCGGAAAGAAAACACGTGACTTAGCTTCCACGTATCCGATTGTGCGTCACATTATGGGAGACCCCACAGTCACTGTTCGGGCTACATTTTCCGCTCGCGGAGGTATATGCCTGAGTGTCCCCGTTTCGAGAGCAAAGGGGATTACTCAACCCAAGGTGCTTCTGCAAGTTACAATTACCATTACGACGACGACGAACCCGCAGCCCGACGTCATACGTGACGTATGCATGAGAGAGCGCAGCTTTCGTCGTCTGCTCTTACGGCACGTTTCGACAAATTCCTCGAAAACGACTTGGTTATTCCGAATGAAACTTTGACGGTTGTATGTGTACAGTACTCGTGAAACTAGTTTTGGCTAAGTTTCGGAATCGCCCCGGCTGTAGGAGAGCGTCCCTTTAATAACCAGGGCTAACAAAAAGCGACTGCTGCCGCCGGTACGGAGGAACTAAGGTTACGTCAGAAGCAGGAGACCGTCCGCACTTGAAGTCTGGCTTCAAGTGAGCAAAGTACGCAAGTGACGTCACCGACTGCAGCAGGTGTGCTGGGCGGCCATTTTGTATGTGCGTGTGAACTGCGCACAGAAAACAAGATGGCACAGATGACTATTCTCTGCCGAGAATTGAAATTTTTCTGGAATCTCTACATAAACATTTTAACTGCGTTATGACTGCAGCGCGATAACTTCAACGTGGTAACCGTTACAATCCTGGGAAACTGGACCGGTGAATTTGTACTCCGAGATCCATAGGTAGACATGGAGTATGCAGTATGATATGGTGCTGTTATAGCATAATATGAACGAAAGCGAACAGGGAAGAAGAGGACTCGAGGTGACCTTCTAAGTCAAACGACGATAAAACCTGAGACACGGAACAGAAAAAGACAACACGACACGAACGTGTCGTGTTGTCTTTTTCTGTTCCATGTGTCAGGTTTTATCGTCGTTTTACAATGCACCAGCTCGCCTGCACCGTTGCACTTCTACCATTCATTTGTAATAGGAAAATGTATTAACGGTAACAACAACACACACACCCGAACACCCGAAGCACAACATACAACAAACAGTTACAAGTATAGAGACAATATTATGTACATTCGCTTCACAAAATATTTACACACAACAACTTGAGTCAACTTCCCGTGAGGCAGTGACAATAATTACAATATGTTCAAGTTATATCTAAAGTCTATGTACACTTATTCCGGTGAGTATTTACATACGAAAGAAAGATGAAGAAACATGACAATGGTGGCAGTGCGACAAATGAAATTCATGGAGGGAAGCCAATGATGCTCACAGCCCCTCGCCTCACAATAAGAGAAGGATGATGTCGCCACTTGCGTGTGAACTCAGCCTCTCCAATAGCGAAAAGTTCTCGTTGGAGTTCGCTCGTCAGAAGTACACGCACGGTCCTCAACAATACAAAAAGGGGGGTGCTGCGTTGACGGCGAGCTACAGCTCTGCAACGAACCTGCCAGAGCACGACCGTCCCACATGCTGTTAACAGTACACTCAGACAGTGTGCGCGCCTTTGGTGAAACTGCACTGGGCAACATATATTTGTCGAACGCCTGACCAGATGCCAGAACGTACGCGCAACGTGACAATCACAGAGAACGTGCACGTTAGACTCAAGCTGGTTGCAGTAAGGACACGTGTCGGTAGTGGTTATGCCCCACGAACTGAGGCGATCACGCGTAGGCTGGGTGCCCCAAGCAAATGACCACAGAACATCACGGAGTGGTCCTGGTAGCCAAACACATACAGTTGTCGCCCACAAGACGGCCGACGCCTGATCAACCCGCCTTCGGTAGCTGTCACCCGTTGCACTCTGCAGAAGCACTTTCGCCATCATAGAAGGCGAATAGGATGCGAGGGAGGAGGCAGAAACAAGAGCTGTCAGTCGCCGGTGATATGCGTGAACAGCTGCATGGAAACACCGGGGAGTTGTTGGCCATCGGCGCATGGAAGCCACAGCAGGGTGGCTCACAAGGGTGTCAGTCCAATATTGCAATAACATTTTCGCCGGTGTGTCTTCTTCGCAACTGAGGGTCCGTAACAAGGCGCTGAGGGCGATGCCGCGGTTCATGAGGCCGAAATCCGGCAGGTTAACCCCGCCTTGGGACTCAGGCAAGGCGAGCACCGCGCGAGAAACAGGGCCCCTCCGCTTCCTCCAGATGAAGGACAGGATACAGGTTTGTATCCTGGCCACAACTAAATGGGGAGCAATGCAGACATGGCTGAGATGCCACAGGCAGCCTGACAGGACACTACGGACAAGATATGCCCGCTCGCGATATGAAAGATCATAAGACTTCGCGTGATCACACTGTCAGTTCGTCAAGAGCTCTCGTCCAGTTCTCAGCTGTTGGACCACGGCTATCAAATAGTACACCTAAGATGTTCAGCGATGCAGTGCATTGCAGAGGGAAATGCATGTATGGCGCCAGGCTCCCAAGAGGCATGAGCATAGACTTTTGGTAGTTTAGTTGAGATAACGCCGCGTAAGACTCATAGACGCGCAGCACTTCGGCGACCGAACTCCCATTACGCAAAAGAACAGTCACATCATCTGCATAAGCAACCTTCCACTCACCGGAACGAGGAAGGGGGAGTCCTCGTATACGAGCACTAGTGTCTATATTTCAGAGGAACGGATCGATGACTAGAACAAACAGCGCTGGCGAGAGAGGACAACCTTGACGCACACCCCTGGTCACACGAAACGGCCGTGAGAAGCGTTGCATGACGTACAAGCTGCTGCGATGATTGCGATATAGCTTTTCAACAGCACTGCGGAACCATTTCGGGAAGCCATACACCTCAAGCACAGTAAACATATATGAATGGGCAACGCGGCATGCTTTCCTCTGATCCAGCGAGAGCACGGAGCCATCTGAAACGGATGAGCTCACATAGTATAATACATCCCTTAGACCTGACAATGTATCATAGATCGTACGCCCGGGCACGGAACATGTCTGAGAGTGGTGGATCACCGACGGCAGCACACTTTACATTCTGCTGCCTAACGCAGACGTCACAATCTTATAATCACAGTTCAGGAGAGTTATTGGCCTCCAATTTTCGGGGCTAGCCAGGTCACCAGAGCTCTTGGGGAGCAAAATAATGTACCCATACCCAAACGAATCCGGGAACTGCCCACCGTTCTGGCTGGAGCAGACGACGTCACAGAAAAACCGTCGAACAGAGACCCAAAACGTTCGGTAAAACTCAGAGGGAAGGCCATCCGGACCGGCACTCTTCCCAGAGGATGCCCGACGCACAGCTCCATCAAGCTCCTCAATACAGAAGGGGCGTTCCAAGATTCTTCGATCAACCTCTGGAAGCATTGGTAGACCATGTAGAAAGGTAGCAGGCTCCGAGCTGACAGGCGAGTGTGCATACAAATTCCGAAAGAACTCCTCAAAGCCATTTAACACCTCATTAGGCTCCTCAGTGAGACTGCCATCTTGTCTGCGAAAGCTATTGAGCGGGTAAGGCAGCTCTGATGTGGGTAAGGCGTGCCCATCCCGAAGTGCATTGTAGAAGTAGTCTGTAGCGTTCCTGTAACGCCGCCAGGTATTCTTGCATGAATGCCGTCAATGGCTCCCCTCTTTTGACAATACGTATCTTCGCGGCTAACCGCTTTAGAAGGGCCGTCCGTTCATGAGTACGTTGACGCCCCCACGACACAAATAGCCCCCGCACCCAGCACTTGAAAGAGTCCCACTCTGCCGCAGATGGCGAGCGCTCCGAAAGGTACACTTGAATTTTTTCCTTGATATCAGCAACAACCTCGTCATCATGGAGTAGCGACGTATCCAACCTCCACCGGGCATCACGATCGCCTTCAAACAGAGACACGTTCAGGCATAAGACAACAGCGGCATGGTCGCTCACGTGGAACCCGATGTGCCCCACAGCAACAATTCTGCAGTCAATAACATGCGGTTGAAGAGCATCGGGAACATAAAACCGATCCAGACGACTCGAAGACTGATCCCTTGACCACGTAGCCGCGAAAGATGTGACGTGCAAAAGTGTCCAAGTATCTGCTAAACGGCGTCGATCCAATATTCGACGAAGCTCACGCGCATTCCACGTTGGCCGCCCACACCCAGGACCACGGACATCTCGGTCAGAATCTATAACACAATTAATGTCGCCACACTGCACGACATCACTCTGCGGAACAAAGCCCGCATGAAGATTACGGAAGAAAGTGTTGGTCTCACCAGCGCGGGCCGGGGCATAAACAGTCACAAATGTCAGTTTCTTCCGGCCGACAAAGAAGTCGAAGCGCAACGCTCGCCACTCCGTGTCATACCGCGCGAAACTGTGAGGCAATAGGGTCCTATTGAGAACCACAACTATGGCGGGCTACAATGACCTTCTACAATAACTTCTAGCCCGCCATACCACAACTCCGACACCACCCTGACGAACAGTACCAAAGCTGAAGAATGCACGAACATTGCATCTCTGCGTAAAGCCAATCACATCCGCGTACCGAGTGAAATGAGTTTCTTGAAGAAAAAGTAAATCGCAGCCAACAGAACGGGCAAACTGCATAACTGCCACCTGCTTGCTTGAAGACCGGAATCCTTGGACATTGAGAGTCATGACGTGAAGAGCCATAAGCCATGAAGAGATAAAACCACGGACACTTAACTTCATGAGTCTTCAGCAGAAGAGCCCCTGGGAGATGTCGCAGGAGAATCATGTGACCTTCTAAGACCAGTGGACCGAGCCCGAAACTTATATAGACTAATCGAAAACACATATGCGAATGCGCGGAGCCGAGAGGCGTGGCGTGTCCAATCTACTATACGCTACACACCGTTACTTTCGTTGTACTTCTGTTTACAGTAGGTCGTGGATCAGCGCAACTGAGGGCCGTGCCTTTCCATGAACGAGTGATATCCCCACAGTTTCGCTTGCGGTGCTGTTCCGGGAAGATCTTTTCTTGATCTTTCGTCCGTGTATAGCAGGCGGCGCGAGGGACTGTGGGATTTGCCTCGAGAGGTTTTGGTGTACCCACCTTACGGAGAGTAGCCCGTGACGTCACGTGTTGGATGCGAGACAGGAAAGCAAACGGCGCATAGCACAGTGCTCGTTTTGCGTGTGTGGCGTTTGCGACTTTGCGTATAACTGTGTTGATACGCCTCTGATACCACGTAGCCTGAGGTGAAATGGAGGTAAAAATAATGTGGACGAATTATATGGAGTCATAACGCGATTTATTAAGCGAGAACTTGTGGGACAGGGCGAAACTGTGCCTGCAAGGCGTACGAACTGCTATTTTTCTGAAATTTAGATGCAGATGTACTCATGTAGGATGTGGGTTCAACATGCACATCAAAGTGCCAAAACTATGAGAGAGAATAGGTTCAAAAGCATATAGGGATTTCTCTTAAGTGTACACTAAAACATACGTGTCGATGTCACTAATGTTTGCTTTAAAAAAACTGCACTTGGGTAAAGACACACACACGCATAAACACATCTGGTGCTCTGTGCGGCACAACACTTGTGACACCCCCTTTTTTATAAATGTTGCCCCAGACCAAAAACCTACATGTGTACACATCCAAAGCAAATACAAACAAGCTTTCACAAACAGGTCTGATGTTTCATTTTTCAGGTGAAGAGAAACTTGCTCTCAGAGGATATCATTGTACTGATGTTTATCAGTGCAGCAGTAATTGTGGCAATGTCATTAATATACGGCAAGAGGTGAAAGCGGAATCTCTGCTGCAAATATTAAAAAGCTTCATTCGCTGGCTAGGCCACCCAATCGGAACTCGAGCACTAACTATGGACTCGTTCTCCTGTGCCTCATGTGGAGCAAGCGGCTTCATTTTCTTGAGAGATGGGGATCTGATAATATGTAACCTGTGCTGAATGAAGAGATCATTCATGAGGAATCCTTATCCGCCTTTACACTGTGAAAGTGTGGATCGGGATTTTCAAGAACCCTGCCCTCCTTGCCAGGTTCATGTCCGATCACTTTCACCCATGAGCATGGCTCACATAACTGTTAAGTCCGCCTGAAGTGTGTCGCCAACGAGAATGTTTAGAGTGTGGGTCTTTATGTAGTGAATGGAAGTCAGATGCAGGGTGCCAAATTATTATGCTTCTGTATGGGAACCTCAGTGCAGTCCAGTATCTTCCGTGTGCTGCTGTAATGCTTGAAATACTTTGTCGGGCAACCAAGTACAACTTTCTTTGTTGGTAGAAATAGATCATGCTTTAGGACTACTGCCATTATCTCAACAGAATCATTAAAACTGATGAAGCAGTAGTTCTGTGCACAGTTCTGTGTACTGGAGAACAGTGCACCAAGCAATGAAAAAGATACGTTACGATGCAGTTTCATAAACGTCATCACAAGTGTATCCTCATCACTTACGCAGAAGCTCCAGGCAGAGCGGGGTTGGCGTGTCTATGTGTACACTTATGCGTGATTATAGAATACATTAAATATCCCAATTCCTGGTAGACATCGAAGTGTGTCCTCATCCACGATTCTGGATATTGAGATCAGCTGTTACCGCCATCCTTTTCGCTGGTTAACAGTATCAACATTAGGTCCAACCTCCCTGGAAAACTCCTGAAGTTCAGCTGCTAGAAAGATGAACGACGTGATATATTTCTAGTTAATGTAGTCATTGGAAGCAGTTCTTCGAAGTAATTGGAAGCTGCATTGGAAGTAAACATATCAGAAGGTTAAGCAAGTAAAAAATAAGCAGACAGAAGCCTTTCACACAACAGCAAGGCGATCCTACACTGCTGTCCTGTGTCATTCCATAAGGCAGACATTTAGCGATAAATGTGCTTACCATTCACCTGCCCCTTTTCTAAGGTCTTCGCACGATCCGAAGATACCGCCACCTCGTTCTCACGCTGTCGGAGTGGCTGGTTTCTAATTGTTACCATTCCCCGAGCAAGTTTTCTGCCCTGCCACTCTTTAAAGAGACAGCCAGTAAGCACCAGAGGGATTAGATCCACTGCAATCTTTCGAAAGCTACCCCTGTTGCCAATGTAATTTAAACTTACCGGACAAAGCAGCACCGACCGGAATTCTTCTTTTCAGAAATACCTGCTGCAGACGCGACTGTGACGGGAATTTGCTTTTTCCCTTTTCGAGTCTGACGGCAACGTTTGAGCGCATGGCGTCAGAAGGCCACGTGGCTCGTGATGCCTCCCGTCAGGGTGTCCTAAGACACCTCTGAAAGCCCAGTACAAAGCCAGTCAAGTGTATAAGGGAAAAGAAAATTAGCAAGAGCTCTTTGGCTGCACGTGTAGCATATGTTTGTAAGTCAAACGACGCCAAGCCAGTACTGGACAGCTGTTTCGGCCTTGTTGGGCCATCATCAGCAGTACGCAGGCCGGCAACGTTTGAGCGCATGGCGTCAGAAGGCCACGTGGCACGTGATGCCTCCCGTCAGGGTGTCCTAAGACACCTCTGAAAGCCCAGTACAAAGCCAGTCAAGTGTATAAGGGAAAAGAAAATTAGCAAGAGCTCTTTGGCTGCACGTGTAGCTATGTTTGTAAGTGAAACGACGCCAAGCCAGTACTGGACAGCTGTTTCGGCCTTGTTGGGCCATCATCAGCAGTACGCAGGCCGGCAACGTTTGAGCGCATGGCGTCAGAAGGCCACGTGGCACGTGATGCCTCCCGTCAGGGTGTCCTAAGACACCTCTGAAAGCCCAGTACAAAGCCAGTCAAGTGTATAAGGGAAAAGAAAATTAGCAAGAGCTCTTTGGCTGCACGTGTAGCATATGTTTGTAAGTCAAACGACGCCAAGCCAGTACTGGACAGCTGTTTCCGCCTTGTTGGGCCATCATCAGCAGTACGCAGGCCGGCAACGTTTGAGCGCATGGCGTCAGAAGGCCACGTGGCACGTGATGCCTCCCGTCAGGGTGTCCTAAGACACCTCTGAAAGCCCAGTACAAAGCCAGTCAAGTGTATAAGGGAAAAGAAAATTAGCAAGAGCTCTTTGGCTGCACGTGTAGCATATGTTTGTAAGTCAAACTTCGCCAAGCCAGTACTGGACAGCTGTTTCGGCCTTGTTGGGCCATCATCAGCAGTACGCAGGCCGGCAACGTTTGAGCGCATGACGTCAGAAGGCCACGTGGCACGTGATGCCTCCCGTCAGGGTGTCCTAAGACACCTCTGAAAGCCCAGTACAAAGCCAGTCAAGTGTATAAGGGAAAAGAAAATTAGCAAGAGCTCTTTGGCTGCACGTGTAGCATATGTTTGTAAGTCAAACGACGCCAAGCCAGTACTGGACAGCTGTTTCGGCCTTGTTGGGCCATCATCAGCAGTACGCAGGCCGGCAACGTTTGAGCGCATGGCGTCAGAAGGCCACGTGGCACGTGATGCCTCCCGTCAGGGTGTCCTAAGACACCTCTGAAAGCCCAGTACAAAGCCAGTCAAGTGTATAAGGGAAAAGAAAATTAGCAAGAGCTCTTTGGCTGCACGTGTAGCATATGTTTGTAAGTCAAACGACGCCAAGCCAGTACTGGACAGCTGTTTCGGCCTTGTTGGGCCATCATCAGCAGTACGCAGGCCGGCAACGTTTGAGCGCATGGCGTCAGAAGGCCACGTGGCACGTGATGCCTCCCGTCAGGGTGTCCTAAGACACCTCTGAAAGCCCAGTACAAAGCCAGTCAAGTGTATAAGGGAAAAGAAAATTAGCAAGAGCCCTTTGGCTGCACGTGTAGCATATGTTTGTAAGTCAAACGTCGCCAAGCCAGTACTGGACAGCTGTTTCGGCCTTGTTGGGCCATCATCAGCAGTACGCAGGCCGGCAACGTTTGAGCGCATGGCGTCAGAAGGCCACGTGGCACGTGATGCCTCCCGTCAGGGTGTCCTAAGACACCTCTGAAAGCCCAGTACAAAGCCAGTCAAGTGTATAAGGGAAAAGAAAATTAGCAAGAGCTCTTTGGCTGCACGTGTAGCATATGTTTGTAAGTCAAACGACGCCAAGCCAGTACTGGACAGCTGTTTCCGCCTTGTTGGGCCATCATCAGCAGTACGCAGGCCGGCAACGTTTGAGCGCATGGCGTCAGAAGGCCACGTGGCACGTGATGCCTCCCGTCAGGGTGTCCTAAGACACCTCTGAAAGCCCAGTACAAAGCCAGTCAAGTGTATAAGGGAAAAGAAAATTAGCAAGAGCTCTTTGGCTGCACGTGTAGCATATGTTTGTAAGTCAAACGACGCCAAGCCAGTACTGGACAGCTGTTTCGGCCTTGTTGGGCCATCATCAGCAGTACGCAGGCCGGCAACGTTTGAGCGCATGGCGTCAGAAGGCCACGTGGCACGTGATGCCTCCCGTCAGGGTGTCCTAAGACACCTCTGAAAGCCCAGTACAAAGCCAGTCAAGTGTATAAGGGAAAAGAAAATTAGCAAGAGCCCTTTGGCTGCACGTGTAGCATATGTTTGTAAGTCAAACGTCGCCAAGCCAGTACTGGACAGCTGTTTCGGCCTTGTTGGGCCATCATCAGCAGTACGCAGGCCGGCAACGTTTGAGCGCATGGCGTCAGAAGGCCACGTGGCACGTGATGCCTCCCGTCAGGGTGTCCTAAGACACCTCTGAAAGCCCAGTACAAAGCCAGTCAAGTGTATAAGGGAAAAGAAAATTAGCAAGAGCTCTTTGGCTGCACGTGTAGCATATGTTTGTAAGTCAAACGTCGCCAAGCCAGTACTGGACAGCTGTTTCGGCCTTGTTGGGCCATCATCAGCAGTACGCAGGCCGGCAACGTTTGAGCGCATGGCGTCAGAAGGCCACGTGGCTCGTGATGCCTCCCGTCAGGGTGTCCTAAGACACCTCTGAAAGCCCAGTACAAAGCCAGTCAAGTGTATAAGGGAAAAGAAAATTAGCAAGAGCTCTTTGGCTGCACGTGTAGCATATGTTTGTAAGTCAAACGACGCCAAGCCAGTACTGGACAGCTGTTTCGGCCTTGTTGGGCCATCATCAGCAGTACGCAGGCCGGCAACGTTTGAGCGCATGGCGTCAGAAGGCCACGTGGCACGTGATGCCTCCCGTCAGGGTGTCCTAAGACACCTCTGAAAGCCCAGTACAAAGCCAGTCAAGTGTATAAGGGAAAAGAAAATTAGCAAGAGCTCTTTGGCTGCACGTGTAGCTATGTTTGTAAGTGAAACGACGCCAAGCCAGTACTGGACAGCTGTTTCGGCCTTGTTGGGCCATCATCAGCAGTACGCAGGCCGGCAACGTTTGAGCGCATGGCGTCAGAAGGCCACGTGGCACGTGATGCCTCCCGTCAGGGTGTCCTAAGACACCTCTGAAAGCCCAGTACAAAGCCAGTCAAGTGTATAAGGGAAAAGAAAATTAGCAAGAGCTCTTTGGCTGCACGTGTAGCATATGTTTGTAAGTCAAACGACGCCAAGCCAGTACTGGACAGCTGTTTCGGCCTTGTTGGGCCATCATCAGCAGTACGCAGGCCGGCAACGTTTGAGCGCATGGCGTCAGAAGGCCACGTGGCACGTGATGCCTCCCGTCAGGGTGTCCTAAGACACCTCTGAAAGCCCAGTACAAAGCCAGTCAAGTGTATAAGGGAAAAGAAAATTAGCAAGAGCTCTTTGGCTGCACGTGTAGCATATGTTTGTAAGTCAAACGTCGCCAAGCCAGTACTGGACAGCTGTTTCGGCCTTGTTGGGCCATCATCAGCAGTACGCAGGCCGGCAACGTTTGAGCGCATGGCGTCAGAAGGCCACGTGGCACGTGATGCCTCCCGTCAGGGTGTCCTAAGACACCTCTGAAAGCCCAGTACAAAGCCAGTCAAGTGTATAAGGGAAAAGAAAATTAGCAAGAGCTCTTTGGCTGCACGTGTAGCTATGTTTGTAAGTGAAACGACGCCAAGCCAGTACTGGACAGCTGTTTCGGCCTTGTTGGGCCATCATCAGCAGTACGCAGGCCGGCAACGTTTGAGCGCATGGCGTCAGAAGGCCACGTGGCACGTGATGCCTCCCGTCAGGGTGTCCTAAGACACCTCTGAAAGCCCAGTACAAAGCCAGTCAAGTGTATAAGGGAAAAGAAAATTAGCAAGAGCTCTTTGGCTGCACGTGTAGCATATGTTTGTAAGTCAAACTTCGCCAAGCCAGTACTGGACAGCTGTTTCGGCCTTGTTGGGCCATCATCAGCAGTACGCAGGCCGGCAACGTTTGAGCGCATGGCGTCAGAAGGCCACGTGGCACGTGATGCCTCCCGTCAGGGTGTCCTAAGACACCTCTGAAAGCCCAGTACAAAGCCAGTCAAGTGTATAAGGGAAAAGAAAATTAGCAAGAGCTCTTTGGCTGCACGTGTAGCTATGTTTGTAAGTGAAACGACGCCAAGCCAGTACTGGACAGCTGTTTCGGCCTTGTTGGGCCATCATCAGCAGTACGCAGGCCGGCAACGTTTGAGCGCATGGCGTCAGAAGGCCACGTGGCACGTGATGCCTCCCGTCAGGGTGTCCTAAGACACCTCTGAAAGCCCAGTACAAAGCCAGTCAAGTGTATAAGGGAAAAGAAAATTAGCAAGAGCTCTTTGGCTGCACGTGTAGCATATGTTTGTAAGTCAAACTTCGCCAAGCCAGTACTGGACAGCTGTTTCGGCCTTGTTGGGCCATCATCAGCAGTACGCAGGCCGGCAACGTTTGAGCGCATGGCGTCAGAAGGCCACGTGGCACGTGATGCCTCCCGTCAGGGTGTCCTAAGACACCTCTGAAAGCCCAGTACAAAGCCAGTCAAGTGTATAAGGGAAAAGAAAATTAGCAAGAGCTCTTTGGCTGCACGTGTAGCTATGTTTGTAAGTGAAACGACGCCAAGCCAGTACTGGACAGCTGTTTCGGCCTTGTTGGGCCATCATCAGCAGTACGCAGGCCGGCAACGTTTGAGCGCATGGCGTCAGAAGGCCACGTGGCACGTGATGCCTCCCGTCAGGGTGTCCTAAGACACCTCTGAAAGCCCAGTACAAAGCCAGTCAAGTGTATAAGGGAAAAGAAAATTAGCAAGAGCTCTTTGGCTGCACGTGTAGCATATGTTTGTAAGTCAAACTTCGCCAAGCCAGTACTGGACAGCTGTTTCGGCCTTGTTGGGCCATCATCAGCAGTACGCAGGCCGGCAACGTTTGAGCGCATGGCGTCAGAAGGCCACGTGGCACGTGATGCCTCCCGTCAGGGTGTCCTAAGACACCTCTGAAAGCCCAGTACAAAGCCAGTCAAGTGTATAAGGGAAAAGAAAATTAGCAAGAGCTCTTTGGCTGCACGTGTAGCATATGTTTGTAAGTCAAACTTCGCCAAGCCAGTACTGGACAGCTGTTTCGGCCTTGTTGGGCCATCATCAGCAGTACGCAGGCCGGCAACGTTTGAGCGCATGGCGTCAGAAGGCCACGTGGCACGTGATGCCTCCCGTCAGGGTGTCCTAAGACACCTCTGAAAGCCCAGTACAAAGCCAGTCAAGTGTATAAGGGAAAAGAAAATTAGCAAGAGCTCTTTGGCTGCACGTGTAGCTATGTTTGTAAGTGAAACGACGCCAAGCCAGTACTGGACAGCTGTTTCGGCCTTGTTGGGCCATCATCAGCAGTACGCAGGCCGGCAACGTTTGAGCGCATGGCGTCAGAAGGCCACGTGGCACGTGATGCCTCCCGTCAGGGTGTCCTAAGACACCTCTGAAAGCCCAGTACAAAGCCAGTCAAGTGTATAAGGGAAAAGAAAATTAGCAAGAGCTCTTTGGCTGCACGTGTAGCATATGTTTGTAAGTCAAACTTCGCCAAGCCAGTACTGGACAGCTGTTTCGGCCTTGTTGGGCCATCATCAGCAGTACGCAGGCCGGCAACGTTTGAGCGCATGGCGTCAGAAGGCCACGTGGCACGTGATGCCTCCCGTCAGGGTGTCCTAAGACACCTCTGAAAGCCCAGTACAAAGCCAGTCAAGTGTATAAGGGAAAAGAAAATTAGCAAGAGCTCTTTGGCTGCACGTGTAGCATATGTTTGTAAGTCAAACTTCGCCAAGCCAGTACTGGACAGCTGTTTCGGCCTTGTTGGGCCATCATCAGCAGTACGCAGGCCGGCAACGTTTGAGCGCATGGCGTCAGAAGGCCACGTGGCACGTGATGCCTCCCGTCAGGGTGTCCTAAGACACCTCTGAAAGCCCAGTACAAAGCCAGTCAAGTGTATAAGGGAAAAGAAAATTAGCAAGAGCTCTTTGGCTGCACGTGTAGCATATGTTTGTAAGTCAAACTTCGCCAAGCCAGTACTGGACAGCTGTTTCGGCCTTGTTGGGCCATCATCAGCAGTACGCAGGCCGGCAACGTTTGAGCGCATGGCGTCAGAAGGCCACGTGGCACGTGATGCCTCCCGTCAGGGTGTCCTAAGACACCTCTGAAAGCCCAGTACAAAGCCAGTCAAGTGTATAAGGGAAAAGAAAATTAGCAAGAGCTCTTTGGCTGCACGTGTAGCATATGTTTGTAAGTCAAACTTCGCCAAGCCAGTACTGGACAGCTGTTTCGGCCTTGTTGGGCCATCATCAGCAGTACGCAGGCCGGCAACGTTTGAGCGCATGGCGTCAGAAGGCCACGTGGCACGTGATGCCTCCCGTCAGGGTGTCCTAAGACACCTCTGAAAGCCCAGTACAAAGCCAGTCAAGTGTATAAGGGAAAAGAAAATTAGCAAGAGCTCTTTGGCTGCACGTGTAGCATATGTTTGTAAGTGAAACGTCGCCAAGCCAGTACTGGACAGCTGTTTCGGCCTTGTTGGGCCATCATCAGCAGTACGCAGGCCGGCAACGTTTGAGCGCATGGCGTCAGAAGGCCACGTGGCACGTGATGCCTCCCGTCAGGGTGTCCTAAGACACCTCTGAAAGCCCAGTACAAAGCCAGTCAAGTGTATAAGGGAAAAGAAAATTAGCAAGAGCTCTTTCGGCTGCACGTGTAGCATATGTTTGTAAGTCAAACTTCGCCAAGCCAGTACTGGACAGCTGTTTCGGCCTTCTTGGGCCATCATCAGCAGTACGCAGGCCGGCAACGTTTGAGCGCATGGCGTCAGAAGGCCACGTGGCACGTGATGCCTCCCGTCAGGGTGTCCTAAGACACCTTGAAAGCCCAGTACAAAGCCAGTCAAGTGTATAAGGGAAAAGAAAATTAGCAAGAGCTCTTTGGCTGCACGTGTAGCATATGTTTGTAAGTCAAACTTCGCCAAGCCAGTACTGGACAGCTGTTTCGGCCTTGTTGGGCCATCATCAGCAGTACGCAGGCCGGCAACGTTTGAGCGCATGGCGTCAGAAGGCCACGTGGCACGTGATGCCTCCCGTCAGGGTGTCCTAAGACACCTTGAAAGCCCAGTACAAAGCCAGTCAAGTGTATAAGGGAAAAGAAAATTAGCAAGAGCTCTTTGGCTGCACGTGTAGCATATGTTTGTAAGTCAAACTTCGCCAAGCCAGTACTGGACAGCTGTTTCGGCCTTGTTGGGCCATCATCAGCAGTACGCAGGCCGGCAACGTTTGAGCGCATGGCGTCAGAAGGCCACGTGGCACGTGATGCCTCCCGTCAGGGTGTCCTAAGACACCTCTGAAAGCCCAGTACAAAGCCAGTCAAGTGTATAAGGGAAAAGAAAATTAGCAAGAGCTCTTTGGCTGCACGTGTAGCATATGTTTGTAAGTCAAACTTCGCCAAGCCAGTACTGGACAGCTGTTTCGGCCTTCTTGGGCCATCATCAGCAGTACGCAGGCCGGCAACGTTTGAGCGCATGGCGTCAGAAGGCCACGTGGCACGTGATGCCTCCCGTCAGGGTGTCCTAAGACACCTTGAAAGCCCAGTACAAAGCCAGTCAAGTGTATAAGGGAAAAGAAAATTAGCAAGAGCTCTTTGGCTGCACGTGTAGCATATGTTTGTAAGTCAAACTTCGCCAAGCCAGTACTGGACAGCTGTTTCGGCCTTGTTGGGCCATCATCAGCAGTACGCAGGCCGGCAACGTTTGAGCGCATGGCGTCAGAAGGCCACGTGGCACGTGATGCCTCCCGTCAGGGTGTCCTAAGACACCTTGAAAGCCCAGTACAAAGCCAGTCAAGTGTATAAGGGAAAAGAAAATTAGCAAGAGCTCTTTGGCTGCACGTGTAGCATATGTTTGTAAGTCAAACTTCGCCAAGCCAGTACTGGACAGCTGTTTCGGCCTTCTTGGGCCATCATCAGCAGTACGCAGGCCGGCAACGTTTGAGCGCATGGCGTCAGAAGGCCACGTGGCACGTGATGCCTCCCGTCAGGGTGTCCTAAGACACCTTGAAAGCCCAGTACAAAGCCAGTCAAGTGTATAAGGGAAAAGAAAATTAGCAAGAGCTCTTTGGCTGCACGTGTAGCATATGTTTGTAAGTCAAACTTCGCCAAGCCAGTACTGGACAGCTGTTTCGGCCTTGTTGGGCCATCATCAGCAGTACGCAGGCCGGCAACGTTTGAGCGCATGGCGTCAGAAGGCCACGTGGCACGTGATGCCTCCCGTCAGGGTGTCCTAAGACACCTTGAAAGCCCAGTACAAAGCCAGTCAAGTGTATAAGGGAAAAGAAAATTAGCAAGAGCTCTTTGGCTGCACGTGTAGCATATGTTTGTAAGTCAAACTTCGCCAAGCCAGTACTGGACAGCTGTTTCGGCCTTGTTGGGCCATCATCAGCAGTACGCAGGCCGGCAACGTTTGAGCGCATGGCGTCAGAAGGCCACGTGGCACGTGATGCCTCCCGTCAGGGTGTCCTAAGACACCTTGAAAGCCCAGTACAAAGCCAGTCAAGTGTATAAGGGAAAAGAAAATTAGCAAGAGCTCTTTGGCTGCACGTGTAGCATATGTTTGTAAGTCAAACTTCGCCAAGCCAGTACTGGACAGCTGTTTCGGCCTTGTTGGGCCATCATCAGCAGTACGCAGGCCGGCAACGTTTGAGCGCATGGCGTCAGAAGGCCACGTGGCACGTGATGCCTCCCGTCAGGGTGTCCTAAGACACCTTGAAAGCCCAGTACAAAGCCAGTCAAGTGTATAAGGGAAAAGAAAATTAGCAAGAGCTCTTTGGCTGCACGTGTAGCATATGTTTGTAAGTCAAACTTCGCCAAGCCAGTACTGGACAGCTGTTTCGGCCTTCTTGGGCCATCATCAGCAGTACGCAGGCCGGCAACGTTTGAGCGCATGGCGTCAGAAGGCCACGTGGCACGTGATGCCTCCCGTCAGGGTGTCCTAAGACACCTTGAAAGCCCAGTACAAAGCCAGTCAAGTGTATAAGGGAAAAGAAAATTAGCAAGAGCTCTTTGGCTGCACGTGTAGCATATGTTTGTAAGTCAAACTTCGCCAAGCCAGTACTGGACAGCTGTTTCGGCCTTGTTGGGCCATCATCAGCAGTACGCAGGCCGGCAACGTTTGAGCGCATGGCGTCAGAAGGCCACGTGGCACGTGATGCCTCCCGTCAGGGTGTCCTAAGACACCTTGAAAGCCCAGTACAAAGCCAGTCAAGTGTATAAGGGAAAAGAAAATTAGCAAGAGCTCTTTGGCTGCACGTGTAGCATATGTTTGTAAGTCAAACTTCGCCAAGCCAGTACTGGACAGCTGTTTCGGCCTTGTTGGGCCATCATCAGCAGTACGCAGGCCGGCAACGTTTGAGCGCATGGCGTCAGAAGGCCACGTGGCACGTGATGCCTCCCGTCAGGGTGTCCTAAGACACCTTGAAAGCCCAGTACAAAGCCAGTCAAGTGTATAAGGGAAAAGAAAATTAGCAAGAGCTCTTTGGCTGCACGTGTAGCATATGTTTGTAAGTCAAACTTCGCCAAGCCAGTACTGGACAGCTGTTTCGGCCTTGTTGGGCCATCATCAGCAGTACGCAGGCCGGCAACGTTTGAGCGCATGGCGTCAGAAGGCCACGTGGCACGTGATGCCTCCCGTCAGGGTGTCCTAAGACACCTTGAAAGCCCAGTACAAAGCCAGTCAAGTGTATAAGGGAAAAGAAAATTAGCAAGAGCTCTTTGGCTGCACGTGTAGCATATGTTTGTAAGTCAAACTTCGCCAAGCCAGTACTGGACAGCTGTTTCGGCCTTGTTGGGCCATCATCAGCAGTACGCAGGCCGGCAACGTTTGAGCGCATGGCGTCAGAAGGCCACGTGGCACGTGATGCCTCCCGTCAGGGTGTCCTAAGACACCTTGAAAGCCCAGTACAAAGCCAGTCAAGTGTATAAGGGAAAAGAAAATTGCCACGTGCCACGTGGCCTTCTGACGCCATGCGCTCAAACGTTGCCGGCCTGCGTACTGCTGATGATGGCCCAACAAGGCCGAAACAGCTGTCCAGTACTGGCTTGGCGACGTTTGACTTACAAACATATATATATATATATATATAATAGGAAAAAAATAGCCGGAGCTCTTTATATATTTATATATAAATATTATATATAAATATTTTTATATATTAATATATATATAAAAGTGAAATAATAAGACTTGGACTACAGATTACAGGAACGTTAAAAAAACTAATTTATTTAATGGGCAATTTAACACATAGATTAAAAAAAGAATGGTCGACGTTTCGACAGTGGCACTGTCTTCGTCAGGACAAAAGATTATATATTATTAATATATATATATATATATATATATTATCCCTCCTATATATACATCCTTCTCCAGTCAGAACGCACGAAAAACATATTTCTTAATCCACCACGTGTCGCTTACAGACGTACACGTAACTTACAAGATAGCTTGGTCCGCTCTAAAGTGGGCGAACGCACTAGCCCTCCGGCGGGCTGTCATCCATGTAACGGCAGGAGGTGCAAGATTTGCAAGTTAATGCAGACCGCACAAACGGTCAGAAGTACGAATTCCAACTTTACCGTCAAAATCAACGCTGACGTAGACTGTAACTCATGCAACGTTATCTATGTAATCCAATGCAACACATGCCGGGCCCAATACGTGGGTCAGACAAAAACTTCTTTCCGAATTAGATTCAACAATCACCGATCGGATGTTACCAAGAAACCTAATCTTCCCGTCTCACGCCATTTCAAACAACCAGAACATTCAATCAATGAAGCTTCAGTTTTTATTCTCCAATCGAACTTTATCTCCGACCGCTCCCGGGAACAACGGGAATCTTACCTAATTTACAAATTCCGATCGGCCATTAACGAGGACCCTGGCATGCTGTCAACAATAAGAAGTTTAACAACATAGCAACATAAAGTTCACATCACAACAGTCAACTCACTTAATTAACTTCCTCGACACCACGATATCTCTAGACAACGGCAACCTCGTCACAACCCTGTACAAAAAGCCAACTGACAAACAACAATACCTTCACTTCAAGAGTCACCACCCGCGTCACTGTAAGGTTGGAATTCCTAATGGGCAGAGTGTAAGACAACGCAGAATTTGTTCAAACGACACAGATTACGCTGAGAAGCTTGACGAACTCTGCAGTACACTTGCCCAAAGGGACTATCCAGACTCCCTCCTAACCGAATTCCGTCGCAAGGCACTCACACTCGATCGAAACGAGGTTCTGGAAAACCGAAAAAATCCCGACGCGTGCCAAATAAGCTCCATCACAAGATATTCCAACGCACTTCCAAACATCAAAGCCATTCTACAGAAGCACGAGCCCCTCCTCCAAAGCAGTGACCGACTTAACAACATATTCACAAATCCCATACAGGTGACATACCGACGCGCAAGAAACCTGGCAGACTCCTTGGTCAATGCCAAAATCAGCAAAACGAGCGCCCCGTACACGGGAACACGACCCTGCAACCTCCCGCGCTGCAAAACATGCAAGCACGTTCAACACGCTAACTCCATCAAAAGCACTGCGAGCAATTACACCCACCCCGTTAACCACGCATTCACATGCACAAGCTCCAGTGTTATATACTGCATTGAATGCGGCGACTGCTCTATGCAATACATTGGTGAAACCGGCCAACAAATGAACAACCGCCTTACCGGACACAGAACCGACACGTCCAACAAACTCCCCAAAGCAGTCGCCGAACACTTTAACGTTCCTGGTCACAATTTTGACAACATTAAACTATATATTCTAGAAACCGGGTTTAGATCCACACGTGACAGACGTGATAGGGAGTCTTATCTCATATACAAGTTCAACGCTCTTCACCCGTCCGGTATCAACAAATCACAAGGCACCCTAGAAACACTTCACAAATAAAATATGCTTTTCCCATCTACCTCCATTATCATCTGTTATGTTCTGCATGGCCACTGCTTTCTGCTCTCTTTATTGCATGCCACAACTTTGTATTACAAATATATATTTAAAAAAAATTGCTCGTTCTGGAATTTTCCCCACGTAACCACTAACCTCCTTATCTTTCGCTATGCTTGCGAATTCTTGCCTGTTGTCCCGTTTCGTCCACGTGTTCGTGAACCTTCCATTTTTCTGCAACCGGTCTGTAGCCTAGATCACGACGTTCACATAATCCCCTCCACACTCTAACAAAGCAGCCATTCACTCCCGCCGTAAAAATCCGTACGGACCCTTCCCTTCCCTCCGGGCTGTTGACCCACAATTCGCATGAACCTTTAGACACGTCACACCTAACCCTTTAAATACCATGCCAATGATGAGGACGGTGCCCAGAAGAAGAACAGTCCCTGTTCGAAATATCGGCGGCTTCTGTCCTGAGGCAACTCCCTTCCTACATCTCTACCGGTTCGCTGGATTTCTACCCATCTAGATAAGACCCTGTTGCCTTTCTCGTTTCAGCCAGATCAAAATCCCCACTGACCCACAAGGACGATGACCCCACTCCTGGACCTGACACAAAAGCGCTCTTGAATTTCCCCAATTGACAACCGCCAGGTGGCGGGAATTTCCCCAAACCGACCACGTCATTCTTAAGCCCCTTATCAGCCTCGTGGCCACGTTTAGCTCTTTTGTCCCGAAGAAGGCGGAGCTTCCGCCGTAACGTAGACATCCTCCCTAACTTTTATAATTTTTAAGTTTTAATAAACCCCTTTTTTGTTACTTCCCCTACTTTCGTCTTCTGTCTCCCATTTATTTCAACTATAATTACGTAGCCGTCCGATCCAACTCCAACTTTTCAAGATATTATTCTACGATGGCTGCTAGGACAGACAGGCCGAAGATAGTCAGGAAGTATCCATTTTATGCTCCCACAGTTGCTGTTCTCGGCGACTCCCAGACTGAGCATCTGTACCACCACTTTGATTTCAGGTCCCGCTCAACACCAACGATGTTCGTGTCCCGCAGCGGAGGACGTATCCTGGACTTCATCGAAGAGATGGACCTACTACCGGCCAGCGTTCGTGTCGTTGTCCTACACTGTGGGACTAACGACATGCCGTTCGTTGAGCCCAAGTTGGCCATCTCGCACTACCAGACACTTCTCGAAAGGATCCGTGCCCGTGGAGGCATTGAAATGGCGGTATGTACCCTTGTGCTCCCTCGATCATATAACAGACGCCGCCCTTTCATTGACAGGCGTAGAGAGTTTCAGTGTAACCCACGGGCACACGCCTTCAACAGCCAGCTGGTCCAGCTATGCAGGAGGTCCCAGGACCTTTTCTACCTCGACCATGGCTTCTACCGACGACGTCCAACCCAGGCGCTTGCGGCGGATGGCCTTCACCCAAACTTCGAAGGAGTGCGGATGATGAGCCGCCACCTCCAGGACCTGATCCCACACCTGCTTCGACAACTTCCATCACGCAGAGCTGACGCCCCGGTCATCCCGGATCCAGTGTGGCCCACCCCACAAGAGGCAGCCATGCTGCGACGAAGACACTCCGGACGGACATCGAGGGCACGTAAACAGGACTGACTAACCGCCGGTGAGCGTACCTTTTCTAATCTAAATGAGCCATGCACGAGTACCAAAGCATTTTTCAAAATTTGTCAATTAAACGACAAATATATACGCTACAATTCCCACCGTACCGCACTGCAAGTCTATAGCGATCATAACAAAATTCCTAAAGGACTCGCGATTAAGCTCCAGCCTACCTTCCCTCTGAACCACACCCTTCAAAATAAATGGAATGAAACCCTTAGCAACGCCTCTACTGCATTACTGGAAGTTCTAATAGCCCACTGTGAGGAAACAACTGCAGAAATATCTCAGCAAGCTAAACCTATCCGCAATACTGTGACCCTTACGGACGCGCATGAGTCAGAATTGGCACAGTTCACTAGGAACTTGGAAGAAACTGTGAATAACACCAAACGTAAAAAAATGACAAGGGACCAGATAGATCCTGACCTTATGTCTAAATATAACGCGAATCTCGCAGGTAGAAGTAACATAATTACTCCCTCGTTAGATTCCCAAGGTGAAGCCGAACACTGTGACAATCAAAATCCTAACGCTCATGACAACACAACCAATACGTCACCTCAAAATGTTGTTATCACAAACTATCACTTCTTAGCCGTGGGCTTTCATTCTGCCCAAATAATAACACGGTAGACGAATACCAACTCCATCTCGATTTAGATAATTTTGCCCGACGTATGCGTCTGAAAGAGTATTTTCATGATAAGCCTGATACAACACCCAATCCTTTCAAGCCACCTTGTGAATTTACGCCAGAGCCCAATCGCGAAAAAGCTATTGATATATATATAAAAGCAGTTCAAAAAGATATACTTACTTCATATAATCCCTCTTCCCGCAAAACTAAACCAAACTTGAGTCAAGCCGAGCAAAGTAGTCTGTCGCATCTTAAAAAATCGAAAAACCTAATAATCAAAAGGGCAGATAAAGGTGGTGCAATTGTCGTAATGAATATGCAGGATTATATCGATGAGGGACTGCGACAATTGGCTTGTGCCACGTTTTACAAAACTTTAGACACTGATCCCACGGAACAGATTGTTTCAGATATCACAAAACATCTAAAGACATTAAAGGCCGCAAAGAGAATCGATTCGGCGTTATATGAATACCTTCTTCCCCGTAACTCAAAGCCAGGTAGATTCTACATGCTCCCAAAGATTCATAAACCGGGGAACCCCGGACGTCCAATCGTCTCCTGCAATGGGACAGCCACTGAAAAACTCTCTAGTTTCGTAGACCATCTTCTTAAAGGGACTCTGACCAGAAGTTCGACAAATATTTCGTTTGTATCTATTACGAAGGTATAATATGCCTCCAAGCCACACGCGAAATATTTTGGCTGTGCGCGGAGGCAAAGTTTGCCAAACGGGGAGCTGAAAACCGGCTTCGCTTTTCCCCCTCAACTCGCGCAATCGAAGCCGAAATCTAGCCTCTTTGCAGTGGACATCCGCAAATTTCCGTGTGCGTGACGAAATCACGAGGGCCACGTTTACATTGGGCGCCCGGACCGGAAGTTCTGTTGTTAGTGAGTTTGTGAGAGCGCCGGCATCCGTCCGGAAAGCGATCTTCAATATGGACGTCGAAGGAAGAAATGCGGAGACTTCGAGCCCGGAACTTCTTTCTGAACTTTCTGCGATCGAGAAGAAAATTCTGCGTGTTGAACAGCTCGGTAGGCTTCCGAAACGTCGCCGATGCCGCGAATGCGAGACGAAGAGAGCTCTACGAACATCAGTCACAGATGAAGCAAACAGCATGAGTCGCCTGTCTTCAGGTAAGCGATGAGCTTTTTAACGCACACTGTGATCGAACATGTAAACGTTCTCAGAAATTTCGTGTTCTGATATCTAATGCGCACTTGCTGTTCATGGTGCCGGTGTGGCTGGTGTGTCATAATGCCGAAGGAGATCGAATGCTTGTGCTGCAAGGAGCTCGAAAACACTGCCGAATGACTGCAGTATGAGTGCATTACAACCCACAAAGATTTCCAACTTCTATTCTTCAATATGACTGTCCTGAAGGTCGCATATTGAACTCCGTGGGCAGCGCGAACCTATGAGCGACTATATTCACAAGTAAGTCACATGTGTCCTTGTCGAACGATGTTAAAATTTGGGCGTCCAAAACTGGTTTGGTCCTGCAATAAAGTCGTTAAAAACTCCAGTACAGGGCGCAGCACATAAAAAGGCTATACAGTACACGACTCTGAACTGGAGAAAACCAATATAAGCAATTTTGTAATTATCAGTGTGCTGTGTCCTGAGTCACGTTTTTATGTATTGCCCTGTGCATAAGGTTTTAGCGTAGGTTTTTAGCGATATTCAGTGTTCTTGATTGTCGATTCAGTGAAAAGTAAAACAATGTTGGGTTCTAAAAGAACACAGCATGTGTAGTAATGTACAAGGTGTGGGCAGGTAAACTGCAGTTGCTCTCAGGTACATGTAGAAATGACATTGCACACACACTGTACTGTAACCGGTTACCTATTTGCCTAAACTATATTTTATGTACATCTGTGTAGACGATGCAGATACACTGCGTATCGCCATTTTGCAAGGTGAGTATGGCACAAGCTTGAGAAAAACAAGATCATGGTCATCCCAGCCTGTGCAGTGAAGAGGGTCTGGCAAGCCTTTCCCACAGAAAATGCCACAGGCTTCAAGTACCCAAGATCCTAACTGGGGGTACCTCTTCGCACAGCTCGTCTATCACATTTAAAATAATTCAGCATCTGTATTTAGGATGATCTATAGCTCTCAGGATGATGCATGGTTCATGAGTTCAATATGTTGTGTTGAAACACAACACTAGTCCTTTTTAATGAGTCTTGCGGAACAATAGATGAGCACTCCTTTTGTGACATTGTGTACCATTGCTACAGTGAACAATTTCTTGAGCAAGACTGATGAACGAACGAAAAATAGTCTTGTCTTCCAAATATGTATGTTCCTTGTAACTTCCGTATTTGTTAAGTGACCCATGTTGATGTCCCCCCTCATGTAATGCCTGCAATGGCCTTTGAGATATATTCATAAATAAATAAATATCAAAACCGGAAAAAGATGTAACACGTATCCTCTCTTTGTGTGAATGATACATAAACATTCTCAGAAGATTTGTACGTAGTCACACTTTGCCTCATTTTGCATAAAGCCTAGTTCCTCCTCTTACATCATCTCCACATCTTCAATCTCCAAAGCAGTACAAGGCTAAAGTAATCAGCTACTACATAAAAAGAAGGAGGGGAGGAAAACAAACGCTGGCACATCTAAAATTCGAAGAAACCCTGGTACTTTCACGGGGCTACTCACGGCTCAGTGCTGGATCAGATCCCGATGGAAAACAGCTTCTCTGAGCCTCAGTGATAGATTCCCTTGACTGCACTGACTGTGAGGCACAACTCATTGGCTTGGTGGCAAGTGGGCTTGCGTCTGATAGTAAGATTTGGAAGAAAGGGAGCAAGGAACATCTCTCTACGGTCTTAAGAAGGATATCAACATTACCTGTCAAGGTACAGCATTTCATGTTGCTTTCAGTAAGTACAACACTCCTCATAGCAGTTACCATTCGTGTTGGGAAAGCATGCTGAAGTTAGCTCAGGCAGTGCACCCAGAACTGTGAATCGGGTTCATAGAGAGCACCTGGTGAGAGGGACAGCAACAGTGTCCAGTAAAGACTCTCCAGGAATTTTGTGCAGGTTTGGGGGACACACCTTTTAATAGTGTTGATGGAAAGCAGGGTGTGTGAAACACTGACTTCTGGTAGATGAATTCTTATTTATAACCAGGTACCCATGTTCTAGTAATCTAGAAAAAGCTTTGGCTCTCTTGGAGGAAATTGCTAATGAATCTGAGTGTCTTTTGTGGAAACAGGTTGTAACTGCCTTTCTATCCACCCTACTTAGTTGCCCTAGCAAAAGCAAATATGTAATGCTGTACACCATATCTGGTGCTAGCACACTAATTGCTTTGAGTGTTCTCAGGCTTCTGAAATGGAGCTACCTCGTACATACGCTGTGCCATGCACCGCTCAACACAACAAATAAAAACAGCGTAAACGTTTTGTCGCCTATCCGGGTGGCATCATCAGTACAACAGAGGCCAAAGATGAGCACATCAGCCTATCTAAGAGGGAATCTTCCACATCTGATAGGGGGACACGGTATGTATTACAGGCTGAAGCATCACGCCTGATAAAGTAGGATTTTAAGAACTTTCTAGGGCCCCATCGCTAGTCATGAGCAAAGGTTACTGCACCATCAAAATATATGTCCCTTAGGACAGCAGTGGTAGACTGATTCGGTCCTGTTTAGTTAAGCTAAGCATTAGTAGCCCTGGCAACTGGCTCTTTTAGTCCCACATCTTTTGTCTATCTCGCCAATGTAGGTTGCATCACATTCTATGCACTCAACTTGATATGCACAGTCAAAATGCCTGATGGGCACAGTGCCCTCCAAATAGCGTATGAAATACGTTGGATGAAAGGAATGCGGACCACCGATTTGACTCCTTTGATGTTGTTTTTGATTGTTCTCTGTTGGAGGGATGATGCCACCTCGATAGGCAATGAAACGTTTACTCTCTTTATTCTTAATTGTTGTGTTAAGCCAGTGTTCTGAGTAAAGCATTTTACATTATGAACTTTGTTTGAATGATGATTAGTGGCGAGCTTCATACCCTGGGCCACTACTCTTAACAATTGCTTGTGGTAGTGTGGTGAAATGGAATAACGAGCCTTGTAGACAATATACTTGGCAATATATTTATTTATCTCTCATAGGTTGAAGAACCCAGTGTGGAGGGGCACGTAATCATACAAGACCGATCACCAAAAGGCCTTGCTTTTGACTAGATTGTAACATAACAAATGCTGCATGGTGGCGATATGATAGGTTCTCCTCACGAGTTGTCGCCACGGTTACGGTTAGTTGAGAAACTGCATATCCAGGTAGGAGGATCAAATTTTAATTAGGCTACTTTGGCCAACACGCGAGCATAGAGCACAGTGTCAAAAGCCCTTACAAAATAAAAAGAATACTACATCTACGTGGACCCAGAAATCAAGACAGTTTGAAATGCTGTGAACGAATTCCACTACGTTAGTTTTGCCTGAATACCCTTTTCTAAAGCCATGCTGGAATGTAAAAAAAGAAATCGACAGACTCGACTTGGTTGACAACGTGGTAGTACATGATGTGATCCATTAGTTTACAGGGAACCCTAAAAAGTGGAGCTGGTTAATAGATAGAAGGAGCATAGTTGTCACCTCTTCTGAAGACAGGAATTAGCTTGAGACCTATGTCCTCGAGTCGCACACATACTAAGAACCTTTGACACAGATTAACGTATCTTCATTCCAGCTCTTTCACTTTCAGATGTTCATCTCTGTTGAGTGGTCTGTCATTCTTGTAATACAGATTGGAATTGAAATGCAGGTGCATAAGGGATGCTCTGAAAGAAAAGTGTTTGGTTTTAGTCCTCTTAATGTTTCTGAAAACGAAAACAAACTTCACGGTGACTATTCTTCTGAAATGAGCAATTCCAGGATGACAGCAAAAAAAATATATCTCGCCATATCATTATATCCACCTGGCACTTCAACTGAATAATGGCAGTTGAAGATGATGATGATTCAATTTAATGACGCATAAGCAACTCGGGCTATAGTGTGCCAAAGCCATGGTAAAACTGTGACTTGTTAAATATCAGACGATTATACTAAAATAATATACTTTGTTGGTTGGTAAATTGAGATATAGACAAAAACATGATATCATAAAAATAAGCAATTGAAGAAAAGGCAATTGTTGGCTTTGTGTGACTTTTTTTTTTTTGATTGCATGTTAGCGCCACGAAGCAACTGTGGCTATGAGCGGCGTACAGATGTGGACAGACGGAGAGAGGACAGCAGGAAGGAGTGGGGGACAGGGGGATTAGTATGCGTCCTGGGCCGACTTCAGGGGGAACTGTGCCGACATTCGTCTGGAAAGTCTTCGGAAAACCCAGGGAAAACAGTCAGACAGCACAGCCGGCGGTAGGATTCGAACCCACCACCTCCCAGTCTACAGCACGACCTTGGTTACCACCAACGGGCTTTGTGTGACTGATGTCGAGTTTGCCACACTACGTGTTGAATAATAATGTACGCTGATACGCTGTAGCATATAAAGTACAATCATACACACGCTCAATATGTGGTGGATATGTGAAACCAATATACACATACTTACATTTCAAACTTTCTTGAAAAAGGCAGTCCAAGTCTGTCGGATTTGCCAGACTCTATACAAAGCCAGTAAGCACAGTGTGGAATGACTGATTCATCTTTCGAAGGCAGAGGTGCAGCTACCACGACGCTTCGTCATCTCAATGCTTCGGAGCGGCATAGCCTAGTAAGAAGCATACGCGTTACGCAACAGCTACGAGAATGATCGACTGCACCTGCATGGTTTTCAGTACGTAGGTTGGAACTGAAAAATAAATGTGCTAACCTTGTTGATACTACTTTTCCGTCAGGACCACACGAGAGCACATTTGGTTTCTTTAGTTGAAGGTATCATCAGGTCCCCATGCTCCTTTGAGATGCAGCAGACAAAATTTCGCTGAGGCGAGTGACTGCCGTTGTGGTTCGTCGCTTCGCAGCAGATCAAGAACAGTACACGGCAACGATAGGTGAAACGTTCAGAATATGGTGACCAACTCCAACACCAACCCAATGACCCGAACAAAGAGGATGAACCGGGAGTCACACAAGTTCGCAGTTCGCAAGCTCGGCATACGACATCCATTACAGCTGACCGGATACGGAAGCATATATCGAACGCCGTGTACAGATTGAAAAGAAAATCGTAGAAACTGTTGCAGGTGATAAATGCAGGGTATATTTTTCTTTTTGAGGCTCTGTAACAAAAACATATTAACGTAGAAATGCCATTTCATGAAGGAAATTGACAGATATTGCGTGACCACGTGACGCGTTTGAGCCAATTGTGGGTGTTGCGAGTGGCCCCCGTGTTGACGTCATCTTGATGGTGGACCGGGGTGGATATTCTATATAAACGTATGTTTTCTCGGTTTGACGCTAGGCGTGCTGCACTCGGATGAAGTCGAATGTTTAAAATTCGAGTTTAGAGAAACCGTGGGGTTTTAATGCGTGAATTTTCGCATGGAGAGTCCTTGTTGGGTGCTTTATCGACTACAGGTACGAAAGAGCTCCCACAGTTTCTGGTCAGAGTCCCTTTAAGGACATACCCCCGCGACTACCATCGTACATCAAGGACACTAATCACTTCCTGCAAATACTAAATCAATGTCAGCCACCCCCATCTAGTCTCCTAGTTACGTTAGATGTTTCTTCCTTGTATACCAATATTCCCCACGATGATGGCATAGCTGCAGCCGAGGCGGCTTTTTCAAAGTACTCTGATTCTTCTTGTGATCCATCTGTCGTATCTACTCTACTAGAACTGATCCTAAAGAACAACAACTTTGAATTTAACGATGGCCACTATTTACAAGTCAACGGCACCGCTATGGGCACTAAAATGGCACCAAACTATGCAAATCTATTCATGGGTTCACTAGAAGAAGCATTCTTGAGCACGCGTGAGGACAAACCCACTTTATACAAGCGCTACCTTGATGACATATTTATGATCTGGCCACATTCGGAAGACAGCCTATTGGAATTTATACGCGATTTCAGTGAGTTCCATACTTCTATTAACTTCACTCACACCTATTCTCCCGTCACTGTTAGCTTTCTTGATGTTCAAATTAAGCTAACCAATGGAGTTTTAACGTCTGTTCTGTTCCGTAAACCCACAGACTCTCAGCAGTACTTGTCATTCCATAGTTGTCATCCTTGCCACACGAAACTGGCCATTCCCTACAGTCAAGCTCTTCGGTATAGGAGAATCTGCTCGAATGACGACGATCTGGACAGAAATTTAGAACAGCTGCAACAAACCTTTGTCGGTCGTCAGTATCCACCCGATCTAGTTCAAGATGCTCTCAACAGAGCTCGCAAGGCAAACCGTCTAAGCTTACTCGAGAAAAGACAAAACAAATCAGAAAGTAATGCTGTGAACTTAACTGTAACATTCGCCGGAAATATCCCAAACATTAACAACATACTTAGCCGCCACCACAGTATCCTTCTCCAGTCAGAACGCTCGAAAAACATATTTCCTAATCCACCACGTGTCGCTTACAGACGTACACGTAACTTACAAGATAGCTTGGTCCGCTCTAAAGTAGGCGAACGTACTAGCCCTCCGGCGGGCTGTCATCCATGTAACGTCCATGTCCATGTCCCGTCTCACGCCATTTCAAACAACCAGAACATTCAATCAATGAAGCTTCAGTTTTTATTCTCCAATCGAACTTTATCTCCGACCGCTCCCGGGAACAACGGGAATCTTACCTCATTTACAAATTCCGATCGGCAATTAACGAGGACCCTGGCATGCTGTCAACAATAAGAAGTTTAACAACCTAGATAAGACCCTGTTGCCTTTTCTCGTTTCAGCCACATCAAAATCCCCACTGACCCACAAGGACGATGACCCCACTCCTGGACCTGACACAAAAGCGCTCTGGAATTTCCCGCAACCGACCACGTCATTCTCATTCCCCTTATCAGCCTCGTGGCCACATTTAGCTCTTTTGTCCCGAAGAAGGCGGAACTTCCGCCGTAACGTAGACATCCTCCCTAACTTTTATAATTTTTAAGTTTTAATAAACCCCTTTTTTGTTACTTCCCCTACTTTCGTCTTCTGTCTCCCATTTATTTCAACTATATTATATATATATATATATATATATAGATACTCATGGAACGATGCGACAGCACCAGAGGACACGTGTTTCGCCGTGTTTGCGGCTCGTCAGCTCTGGGTAGGTGCGCATCGTTCGGGATTGGCAAACGAGGGGTAACTCAGCGAGCGATATACACCTGGGACGGTGACTGAGCACTCCTCATTGCCACAGTGCAGGCCAGTGAATAATAATACAGGAAAAAAGAGCCATTGAAGAAACAAGTAAATGACACTAGACGTGTTTGAAATTTAAAATTCCAGGTTAAGGTGGCTTCTATGGCTGCACGCAGCGAAACAGATACTCATGGAACAATGCGACAACACCAGAGGACACGTGTTTGCGGCTCGTCAACTCTGGGTAGCTGCGCATCGTTCGAAACTGGCAAACCAGCGTCACTCAGCGAGCGATATACACCTGGGAGGGTGACTGAGCACTGCTCAATGCCACAGTGCAAGCCAGTGAATTATAATACAGGGGAAAAAAGCCATTAAAGAAACAAGTAATTTTTTTATTTATTTATTTATGGGAATACCTCAAATGCCCGCGAGGGGCGTTACATGAGGGGGGTGTGCACTAATAATACAACAAGCACTATCACATAATGAATATATTAATATAACTAGTATGCGAGGTTACATATGTGAAGTAACACACAAACAAAATAATACAAGTAAATGAGACACACTTTATAATTCAAAAAAAGAACACAACTGTCTGCGAAATGCAGAAACATCAGAGATGGTGGCAATGGATTGGGGAAGGTAATTCCAAATGTCAATAGCATGTGGAAAGAAGGAATTGAGAAACTGGGATGAACGACAATGGATATGCTCAACTTTGCATGTGTGATCAGTCCGGGCGGAGATGTAGTGTGCAGGTGCAATGAAAGAGGGTCGGATGGCTTGATTGATGTAAAACTTGTGAAAGAGACACAAACAAAAGTATCTTCTACGGAGTGCAAGAGGGGGAAGATCGATGGATGACTTTAACAAGGTAATACTAGACGGATATGAGTAGTTGGACAAAATAAAACGGGTTGCACGATTTTGAATGGACTCGAGAAGATCCGTAAGAGTTGATTGGTAGGGATCCCATATGCTGCAGGCATACTCTAATTTGGGCCTAATTAGGGTTAGGTAAGCAAGACGTTTGACGTCCGGGGGAGCAGGCCTAAGGTTACGACGTATGAAGCCAAGTTTACGATTTGCATCCCTTACAATGGTATGAACGTGATCTGACCAGGAAAGATTTTATGAGAAATGAAGCCCTAAATACCTGTAGTTATCAGAAGTGTTGACAACCGACTCGTCAATGTGGTATTGATAGGTGAGGGGGGACCTAGAGCGAGAAAATGAAACATGGCAGCACTTGGAAGCATTTAAGGGAAGACGCCAAAAGGAAGACCAGTTGGAAATTGACGCAAGGTCTTGCTGAAGGGTTATTTGATCTGAACGGGATTTAATAGCACGGTATAATACGCAGTCATCGGCGAAGAGCCTAATGCAGGATGAGATGGAGTGCGGGAGGTCATTTATAAATATAAGAAATAAAAGAGGACCAAGAACAGAACCTTGGGGTACACCTGAAGAAACAGGGAGGAAGGCCGAAGAGGAGTTGTTTACAATGGTTGTTTGAGCTCTGTTAGAAAGGTAACTCACGATCCAGTTAAAGACGTCGGAATGTAGGTTAAGGAGCGAAAGTTTGTGTACAAGACCTGAATGTGACACAGAATCAAATGCTTTTTTTTAAATCAAGAAAGACTGCATCTGTTTGGACTCCGCGATCCATATTGGAGAGGATATCAAAGGTGAATAGGGAGAGCTGTGTTTCGCATGAAAAGCCCTTACGAAAACCATGTTGTTGAGCAAAAAAGAAATTGTTGCCTTCGAGGTGAGACGAGATAGCTGAGTAAATTACGTGTTCGATAATTTTGCACGGAATACTAGTTAGGGAAATGGGACGATAATTGAAGGGAGATGCCGTATCGCCGCCTTTGAAAAAGGGGACGACCTTGCCCTGTCGCCAGTCGTGGGGCACGTGCCCCTGTTCAAGTGATTGCGTGAAGATGAAGGTCAGGAACATGGACGAGGGTTCTTTGGTATTTTTAAGTACCTTAGAGTTGATGGAATCAAGTCCACAAGAGTGTGATAATTTCATGTTCTCAACTACCTGAAGTATCCCGGGCTGGGAGACCACAATTTTGGGCATAGGAGTGAAAGCGCCGGTGGATGTGAGAGCACGGGGGAAACTTTGACGGTCGTCATGCGTAAACACACTGACAAAAGCTTCGTTAAAGACAGTCGCACAGTCGGCGTCACACATTGCTGATCCGTCGGGGTTAGTCAGGCGGATGGGATCACGCGCCGGTGGATTAATAATTTTCCAAAATATGCGAGGGTTATTAGATAACATAGAGGTAAGCTCCGTGGAATAAAACTTGCGCTTTGCATGGCGAATAGCCCTTATGTACTCGGTCGAACACTCGTGATATTTTGAGTAGGCGGACTCAGTACCAGTTCGTCTGGCTTGCCGGTGACACTGACTTGCGGTGGGTAAATGACACTAGACGTGTTTGAAATTCA